>NC_056741.1:50807757-50875257 GCF_019279795.1 Protopterus annectens
AATATATGTTTAGTGAGGGGGGGAGGTGCAGCCCCCCCACAATACCAATTTCGATTTTCGTGACGTTTCGATCATTACATATTCGATGAACGGATTTTTTTGTTCATCTGATATAGACCCTAAAGAAACATAGCTTTATTTAAAAGGTGAAAAAAAAAGTTAATTTTCCACATTTATTCCCAGTCAGCTTACACACCATTTAATATACTTTATCTTCAAGGATCAAAGTTCTTAGAGGTAATTCCATCAATTATATGTCACACAGACTCAACCTCGCACAACCCTTCCAATAATTAGGCTGTATGACAACAGTCATGACTGTAGGCATTGGCCATGCCTTCCTTCCAGCTCCATAAAAAAATATTTGGCTGATCTTCCTTCAGGCTACGTCCACAGTAGGCCCTGAATGGGCCATTCAACACCAGGAATCATTAATGGAACCAGTTTCCAGATTTCTACCTTCCAGGCTACAGCTTTTTATACATACTTCATTAATCACGTAATCAATTTATCATTGTTATAGTTAGAATACCGATTGCCTGAATAAATTTTGTAATAATTTTGAGGCACAAGACATAAAGCCATATATCCTATTTTCCACACACAAGATGTCAGATGCTTTGTAGAGTTAAAGAGAGCTTAAAGAGAGCTTAAAAAGTATTTTGAGAATAAAGATATGAACGTCTGTAGAAAAAGGTTGTGTCCTACAGGGAATCATAGTTATTATTTCATGGAAACTGAGAAAAGCATTAAAGGCGGACTTGCACGTTGAACAACCTGATATTGTCATAATGGAAAGCGGCGTGAAAGTTTGTGACGTGATCATTGCTGTTGGATGATGAAAGTGAGCACACGTGTAAAGGATGTGCGTCAAACCACAAGGAACAAAGGAGCCTGTGGAAAGGAGTCTGTGCATATTTTCCAAGACCTTTTACACCTGGTGTGTTTGCAACAGTAGTTGATGCATGTTCAAAATGGTTGGATGTATTTCTAATGAATAATGTTACATTGCAAGCTACAGTCAATAGATTAACAACCTGACTGTATTGTTAGAGGTGATCTAATGAATAATGTTACATTGCAAGATACGGTCAGTAGATTAACGACCTGGCTGTATTGTTAGAGGTGATCTAATGAATAATGTTACATCGCAAGCTACAGTCAGTAGATTAACAACCTGACTGTATTATTAGAGGTGATCTAATGAATAATGTTACATCGCAAGCTATGGTCAGTAGATTAATGACCTGACTATTGCTAGAGGTGACGGCTATCAGTTTACATCTGAAGAGTTTTGTCATTTTAAGTAAAATGGAATTATCCATTCCATTAGTGCATTGGACATCCTGCTACAAGTGGCTTAATTCAAAGTCCTCCTGATCTTTAAGGCTGAAAGACAACATTTCCAAATATGATGTTGGATGTACATGATAAAGATTAATTACTTTTTTCACAGAACAGCATCTAGTTACATGATAGGTCATTGAAGTCTATATATAACTGTAGTGCGACCCTGGATTAAGAATAAATAGATAGGGGGAGTGTTGGGGGCGTAGCCCCCATATACATAGTAAATTTCACAGATACATGTGGATAGTTATAACAGAGGTGACAATATTTATCAGAATAATGTGGGGGGCTACACCCCCACACTCCCTATTTTGGGGGGCTGTGCCCCCCACCCCCCATCTATTTATTCTAACTAGCGCTACAGTGGGGAAAGGGCATAATGCTTTGAATGTCATGTGTCGATGTTATGAGTTTCGACCAAATAAGTTTTCGATGTTTTGAGCTTTAGGTGTTTTGGTCTCTCTGAAAATTCTGTCGATCATATGAACTTTCGATCATATGAAGTAGACCCATGTGTATATATGTATATATGTATATATATATATATATATATATATATATATATATATATATATATATATATATATATATAAGCATGTCAAAACAAGAATTGACCTTAACAAATCAAACTTGAGTGTACAGAAGACATGATCTTAGTGACTCAAACTTGAGTGTTGCTGTAAGATAGAAACAGTATTTTAAAATGATTCAGCATGATAAACAAGCAAAGACCAGATCACATTACGAATCAAATTCAGTGTGCCTACAAGATACAACAGGGGAGGTCCCAAGTGGATACCAGGAGTAGTAACTGAACAGTCTGGGCCAGCTTTATTTTCTGTTGAAGGAACAAGCTCTGGTGTCACATACAGAGAAACATAATGGCCAGTAGAGAGAACTATAATGATCAATGGAGACCCAGCATGAGAATGAACGCCCACAGTCCTGAAGAGGTGAATTCAGACACAGAAAAGATGGACAGTGATAACTAGCCTGATGGTACTGATGCAGGGTGTCTTTATGTATCACAGGTGACTCATGTTTGGAAATGCATGGTAGGGTGGTGTGGGGGGATAGTATGAAATAGCTGACTGCTAACTCTGTTATCCTGGGGGAGGAATAAAAAGATCTTGTTGTCTTTGCAACTCTGGTGGAGACCTGAAGTCTTACAGTTTACCCTGTCTGGATTAGGGCAGGAACAACATAAGGCCTTTGCACTAACCTCTCCCCTTGTTAGGGCTTCTGACCTGCCCACCACATTTATGAAGGCTCTTGACATGTAACTCCCATTTAAATCCCTTCCTGCCAGGGGCAGAATGAATGGCATGCCATAAGGTCCTCCTCCTGGTGAAGGCATACATCTGAGGCTCTCAGTATGGACTATGGTAACGAAGGTCTGCCAAGTACTAGAACCGAGTTATACATTTCACAAGAGAATGCATTTTACAGCTGTGAGTTTGAAAATGCTTAGATCTGAGTTAGTGTCAGAGCTGAAAGATTCTCAAAAGGTTCAAATCCTAAACTAACATTTGACCATTGGATGAATCTGTATGAAATGTGCTTGCATTAAATGGGGCCTACTCTTTTTACCCAGATGACAGAGAAAAGCCATTTTACCTTACATGATGTGTGATTGTATCCTTAAGCTGAAACCAGGAGTAATGAGGTATACTAAACTTTGCTATTTGGCATTGTGGCAGTTTCAGGTATCTATAAAAGCAAGGCACAAGTTCAGATATTAAAGTGTGCCTCAGGATTGTAGCTGGCCTCCTTGTGTGTTCCCTTATTATTCAGTATTGGCTCCATGCTTGACATTCAGTCATTTATTTTATTAGTCATACCACAATGCATTGTGATGCAGGAACTTTAACCCTTTGGCGTATACTGACAATGCACAACACAGATTGGAGAACATTGTACACAAGGAGTACACAAGGAGATAAATTTGATCTGGCATAACCTGATGCAGACGGAATTTGCTATTCAGTATTTTAATATGCATATACAGATGGATTTGTATTATGCAATAACCAGGCTGTTTTTTTGAAAACAGTGGAAACAGCTAGAAGAATTCCTTCTATATACTGCATGTTGAGACATGAATCAATGATTTAGAGTAGTAACATAGTTTGACCACTGACAAAAAGCAGTGTAGTAATCTCAACCAGCAGTGGACTAGGCAGGCAGGCAAATACGAGGCAGTGCGCCAAAGATTAAGCTGGCCAAGAAGTTAACATCTATGTTTGCCAAGCTCAGAGTACAAGTAACACGAGCAGTCCTGTGGAAGGAAAGGTACACCCAGCTGCAGCTGCTAATATAACTTTTCGTGAGGCAGTCACAGTTAAATGACATCTCGCAGAGTGTGGGATGAAGTATGGAATTGTGGGGGCAGTGAAAGCATGACAGATTCACTAAAAATATTCGAGATTATATATTGCACATCATCTGGTATAACATTCTGCTTGTCACTACATTGAGGTACTTTGCTTCCTTGAACTTTTATTAACTGCAGATGTGGTTTGTTAGCAAATAGTTGGCTAAGAGGTATTAGAGTCAGAGTGGAGATTATAGGTTGTGACTCAAGGAACCCAATTTTTTTGTGTTTCAAGCTTGGCCATGCTTCTGAATGCTGAGACTCAAATCCTACATTTTGGGTCTGTAAGGTAAACACCTTAACCATTATGCCAAGCCTCAACTCAGTTAATTTTCTTACTGTATTTTGTTTAATGCTGCTGTTTGTATGAGTGGTTGTGGTTACCTAGACTTGAGACCTTATTTACAATGACTGTCCATATCTAGGAGGGTCGTAGGTGAAATCCCTGGCAGGAATTTACAGTTTCCCATAAAGTCATCCAGGCTAGGCTTAAACAGGGTCATAGAGTGTCCTTGTTTGATGTGAACTGGTAGCCTATTTCAGAGAACTAGCAACATCTGAGAGGCATATCTGTCTCTCCAGCAGGTCCCTTTTATGTCGCAGGCCAGGTTAAGGTTCCTGGAGTGGGTGACCCTTGTCCCATTTGGCTTGCAGATGTGCAGCATTTCCATTAGGTCTGGATCCTAGACTGCTCTGTAGGCCAGGCACACGTCTCCTTTTAGTAGTCTGTACGCTACTGAGTACAGTGACAGTGACATCAGTCTGTCAATGTATGATGTGCTGGAGACACTGAATTTTCTTGGTTAGAAATCGCTGAGGTCTCTCAAGTTGCTGCAGGTGCCTGGTAAGGTACATACCAAAGGGAGCATTGTACTTAATTATTGGCCTGATAGGTCATCTATGGCTCTGGTAACGTTTTTGAAGAAGTCCACCAGGTTTAACAGGCATGACCTGCCTTTGACAAGAGCAAACAGTGTCAAATCAAGGGTTTGGAGATCACCTATATCCTTATTTATAAGGTCCATGATGATTTGTTCCATGGCCTTACAGATAAGGCTGGTTAAGCATATGGGTCTGTAGCTCCCAGGGTGTGTTGCTGTACCCCCTTTATGAAAAGGGGTGACGGTTGCTGTTTTCCATTCAGCAGGGACAAAACCAGTACTCAGGCTGTGGTTGAAGAGAATACCTAATGAAGTTGCTAACTCATGTTTTAGACCATTTAAAACGCAACCTGGGATGGTATCTGGTCCCATAGAGGCTGTGTTTTCGGCCTTGGAGAGAGCATTAATTACTTGCTGTTTGGAGATGCAAGGTGGGGGAGATGTAGATAGAGTGCTTTGTGGAATGTTTGAAGGGGGCAGGGGGGGTGATATTTTTGCCAAACTTGTCAGCTAATAGGTTAGCTATTTTTGCAGGATCAGTGTGTGTGTGATGCGATCCACAACCAGTTCAGCACACATCTGGGTCCTACCTTTTAGGATACAGATATAACTAAAGAATGCATTATGGTTATCCTTAGCGATGGTTGCTAATTTTTTTTGAAGTTGCCCTTAGAGGATTTTACAAGTTGTCGTATTTGTTTGTTCAAGCACAGGAGGGTGTTCTTCCAGTGCTGGCACCTCGTTTTATTCTTAGACAGCAACTTCTTCCTCTTGTTGTATAACTTACTAATGCTAGATGTCCACCGGGGAGGCTTGTTTTTTCTTGAGGATCTTGTTTTGATCCAGTCAGGCATAGCTGTGTTAGTACATTTGTGTGTTTGTACACTGCATTTGTGTGTACCTTACTATAGTTGTCAAGTCCATTTGTGTGAACAGGAACTTGGAAATTATTTATGCCATCCCTTAGGAGGGTATAAGTAGTTTTGGTGAAATTTTTTAGCTGATTTCACCTAAGAGGGGTTCAGATGTTATAGCTACTTCAAATGTGACTGATTTGTGATCAGATTTAACCAGTGAGGGTCCTATACTTGTGATGATGCAATGGTTACCCATGTTAGTGAGGACTAGGTTGAGAATTTGAGTCCATTGTGGGGTTGCACACTACTTGTTCCAGGGCATTAGTGTTAACAAAGTCCAAGAATCTTTGTGCAAGCATGTTGGTACTCATATAAGTTTCCCAGTCAGTGCAGGGATAGTTAAAATTGCCATGGCTAGAGTGTTTGGTTGTAATTTGACTCAAGTAGGTCCAAATAAGCAATGTGGGTATCATGGTTCATTGAAAGGGGCCTATAGCTAACGATGACTTGAAGGGGGGGGGGGTCTTACCCACAGTTATTTAAACTTGGATTAACTTCATGGAGTTTTCCTGTCTAACCAGTCCAGAGGTGTATTTATCTTTGATGAAGATAGGTACTCCACCTCCTTTGGTTCTCACACGTTCATTTTGCGGTCTGAAAGTGTGGAAGCCATTGTAGCCTTGCAAAGCTGGGGTACTGTCTGCGGCCCTGAACCAAGTTTCCGTGACTGCATAGATGTCAACATCCTCCAGGGAGAGGAATGCTTCCAGAGAGTGCAATTTCTGATTTAAACTCCTAGCATTTTAGCAGCATAACCTTTATTTGTGAGTGATATTTTCACATCAGAAATTTTGTTCTTGAGACCTTGGCTAAAAGGCACTATGGGGGAGGCAACGGCCTTAGCAAGTAACTGAAAGCCTAGATGTGACAAGTGAAGATCATCTCTGGCAGAGTGGCCTATCAACCAAGTCATCCCAGGCTGACAGGAACTGGATCCCCTTAGAATGACATCAGAAACTAAGACAATTGTTGAAGTCAATCATTTTTTGTTTATATTGTGGCATCATCCTAGGTGAGGGTAGAATGCTGCTGAAGGCTAGGAACTTAGCTGATTGGGACACATATTCATAGAGCTCAGTCATGTCTCTCTTCATGTGGTCCAGTGAGGTACATTTCAAGTCATTCACACCAACATGAACTATGACAGAGTCATAATGGTACTTGTTGTTGAGAGACTTGATTGCATGTGTGATCAAATGGATCCTGGCACCTATAGACAGCTGACCGTAACCTTCTCCTTGTCCAGCCTGGTGAGTGGAACATCTGTGTGTCTCACAATGGAGTCACTTATGACTAAAACATTTGGTTTAGATATTGCCTTAGTGGCTTATTTGGTGAGGCACTGGCGCATGTGTTTTTATGTGTATTGAGTGCTGTAGGTGCTATATTAGATGTAGCATATTTGTGTTTGGAAGGTCTCTGGTGTTTAGCTAGGTTTCTGGGGAGTACCTCCATGTATGATGGTTTATGTGTTGAATGTGTGGTTTGTGTAGGAGGTGTAGTATATGAGCTGACAACCTGTTCAGTGTTCTGTGCACGACAGAACAAGGATTCCAGATTCGTAGTGTAGATGCATTTCTCACAAACTGTACTTGGATGATTTAGGAGTAGAGGGTTGTCAGTGTACACGAGGCAATTGCTTAAGAGCACACAGAGACCACAATCAGTGTGAGGCTGGTTTCTCCCTCTTTTTCCAGATCTCCAATAAGACTTCCCATTGGCACAGGTATAGAGTTGAGATCTCAGATGAGTGGCCAAGCCAAGGGCCTCCAGCACCCTCTCTGCCTAGCCAGTACTACATGTCTCTGCCCAAGTAGCTGACACACACACTCTTTGAGATTTGGTTTATACACACACACACACACACACACACACACACACACACACACACACACACACACACACACACACCTGGGAAAGGCTGACACAGGTTTACTAGCTATGCCCCCTTCTGCCCAGACTATAAGGTAGTTTTGACTGCCACCAGCCACTCCTTATCAGCTACTCTAAGGCCCTTAACAAAGGGTGTCCAATCTTACTGTGTAATGTTACTGTTAATCCAAATGGTAGTCTGACCAAGAGCAAGGCAATTAAGAGTGGGCCACAGTGTCACCAAATAAACATGGAAGTACTCTCAGAGCTTAAATATGTCTCACAAATATCACCCACAATGAAAGGTTTAAATATATTTAATAATAAATAATAAAAAACAAGAAATTACTCAATAAATAATCACAGTTAACGTCAGAGTTTAAAATCACAGGAAATATTTAAGACAACATTGCAGGACAGTCTCAGATAAATAAAGAAAAACATCCAAATTAAGCTCAGCTATATTCCTGTCTGAATGTAAGAGAATTACTATACCCTAGTTAACTTACTTATAAAGCAAGCAGATGTGGTGAGTGGATGTTCTTGTCAGGTCAAAGAAAAATACAAACTGCTCAGTCTCTCTCTCTCTCTCAGAGAGTTCTTAAATTAATATTTCAGATATTACTGCTGGAGTAGCTTGCGGCATGACATCACTTTTTGTCCTCTGACTATCCCAGGTGAAAACCCCCACTAGTGCAGCTGTTAGCATTTAGCATCTACCTGTGGAAATACATAAACAAGGACTTCTCTTAGATCTAAGGCAGATCTTGGAAGTCATAAAACAATAAACAATTCCAAGACAATACAAAACACTTCTAGTTCTAGACATTGTGTCTGCTACTGCACTGAAACTGAAAGATAACATATCTTTTGTTTATGGGCCAGCCATAAAGAACACAACCTCAACCATTCTTCTGAAGTTTTGCAAGTTAATCTCCTGTGTTTCAGTCTCCCCTGTTAAAATACATACACCTAAACAGTTACAATAGTGTATATACATTTCTGCTCAGTACTTTATAAAATATCTCTTCAGCACACATGTCTGTACAATATGATATACATTCTAATACATCTGTAACACAAGCATCTTACATGAAGCATGTTGACATTCACTAATGACACACAACCACTTACAAAATTCCAGATAGCTGGGCTGGCAGTATCTCTTTCTGTCACACTTCTATATAAATCATATTAATATTCACAAATGACATATAATTATTTACAAAATTCCAGCTAGCTGGGCTGGCAGTACCTCCTTTTGTTACAACCTCCAATATGCGCTAGTGCACAATGGTGCACAGAGTTGTACTACCCGTAAACAGATGAATATAGCAGAGCAGTGGCTGGTCATCTTAACTTTGTGGAGCTGTGTTAAAACAAGAAGAAACCTGTGCAAATACGGGGCTTATGTAGCAACAGTGAGCATACCGAATTAAACAATTTAACCAATAAAAAAGCTCAAAACTCGACCCTGTACCAACAACTTTCAATCTGATGAGTCTAACTGCACTCTCCTGCCACATGGATGCAAGGGGCAGGGCTTTCCAACAAGTGATAGCGTGGTTTAGTGCTCAATTTAACAAACAGAACCAGATTCAGCAGGTCTGAATCTAGTCTATGCTACAGCAGACAAAAAGTTCAGCAAATCAGCAAGAACAGTTTTAACAAATCAGCAATATGACAAAAATACAGTTTAAAAGTGCAAAATACAGTATAAAATTGTAATTATGGTTAGTAGAATGCAACATGGCTGCACAGGTAAAAACCACACACTCCAAAGCCAAGAACACAGCATCCATGGGACCAGACAACATCCCAGGCTGCGTTCTACATGAACTACAGAACGAACTGGCACCCCACCTATGTACTATGTTCAATCATAGCCTCACCTCAGGCTTTGTGCCTGCTGAATGCAACAGCAACGGTTATCCCACTCCATAAGGGGGAGCCACCATGGACCATGGGAACTACCGCCCCATTAGCCTGACGAGCCTGGCCTGCAAGGCCATGGAACGTATCATCATGGAACTTATAAACAAAGATATTGGTAATCTCCAAACTCTGGATCCCACCCAGTTTGGGTTTGTAAAAGGCAGATCATGTCTCCTAAACCTGATAGACTTCTTTGAAGCAGTCACCAAAGCCGTAGACAAGGGTACGGTGGTTCACACAGCCTATCTAGATCTTGCCAAGGCTTTTGACACCATCCCACACTCTGGAATTATAGATAAACTCACTAAACTAGGTATAAATCCCTATGTCACAAGATGAGTTGCCAACTGGCTCACTGACAGAACCCACACTGTGAAAGTAGCAGACTCCAAATCCGACTTCAGACCAGTGACAAGTGGAGTACCACAGGGTTCAGTCCTGGGTCCTCTCCTGTTTGGTATCTACTTCTCTGAAGTACAGGCTAACACAGAAGGTCTTTGGCTAACGAAGTTCGCAGATGACTGCAAACTAGGAGCCATAATCGAAACTCCTAACGATGTGGACATCCTACAAAAGGGCCTCACTGAGACAGGTGCCTGGTGTTAAAGCCATGGCCTCAAGCTCAATGCCAAAAAGTGCATTGTCATCCCCTTTGGTAAAAACTCTGTACCCATGAACTACAACATAGGCGGTAGTATTCTTAACACTGAAAGTGTGATAAGAGACCTTGGGACACAGGTAGACAGTAGTCTCTCCTTTGATAATCACATCACCACAGTAGTCAGGAAATCCCTCTACGTGGCACACCTCATCACAAAAGGTTTCTCATCCAGAAAAAAAGAGGTCATTGTTCCCCTCTACTCATCACTCATTAGACCCATTATAGAGTACAATGCCCCTTTTGGTATGTACCTCACAAGACATCTACAACAACTGGAAAGCCGCAGAAATACCTCACAAAGAAGATTACCGGCCTCAAACAGATACCCTACGCAGACCGTCTCAAAACACTCCAGCTTTACTCCGTCGCATATCGCCTACTCAGAGGTGATCTCTGCCTAACATACAAAGCTATGTCAAACCCAGAGCTGTTAGGCATGCTCCACTTAAAGAAATCCCAATCCCCCTGAGCTACACGCTCTAGGGACCTAAACCTTGTCACCACATTAAACAGAACATGCCGGAGGGATAGATTCCTGTCCCAGAGACTTCCCATATTCTGGAGTAAACTACCTATCTATATCAAACAAAGCTCCTCATTAGCACTCTTCAAGAAAAATCTTGATGATTGGATGGGAAATAGGAAATTCACCCCGGGGATCACCTCTGTGGCTCTGTTCGACAGTGGCACAGGAAAATAATTTTCTTGGGTGGCAAAAGCCAGGGTACCTTTTTGGCTGGGCTTGTATAGGCCCCAGGGCTGATAGCCTAGTATCTACCTACGAACCTATGAACAGATTCCTTGGATTGCACAGATGAGTACAGCAGAGAAGTGGCTGGTCTCCTAACCCTATGAAGCTGTGTTAAAACAAGAACAAACCCACACAAATATGTGGCTTATGTAGTAACAGTGAGCAAATTGAATTAAACAATTTAACCAACAGGAAAAGCTCAAAACTGAGCCCTGTGCCAGAAACCTTCAATCAGATGAGTCCTAACTGTACTCTCCTGCCACAAGGGGTGCAGGGGGGCCTCTCCAACAAAAGATAGCCTGGTTTAGTGCTCAGTTTATCAAACAGAACCAGATTCAGCAGGTCTGAATATAGTCTATGCTACAGCAGACAAAAAGTTCAGCAAATCAGCAAGAAAAGTTTTAAAAAATCAGCAATATTGCTGGTCTCCTAACTTTTCTTCATTTATTTATACTTTGTTGACCATGTTAGTCCCACTAGGCCAGTGGTCTCTTTTCAGGAGAGACCTGAGGTGGTAGTCATACTGATTAGAAGAAATCTGGCCAGGGAACTGGGGAACTTCCCTTATTCTTTTTTCGAGAAGTGCCATGGGATCTTTTACATCCACCTGATCTACCCCAACTCAGGCAGATGGAGCCTTGGTTTAACTTCTCATTCGAAGGATGGTATCACCCCCATTATGCTGCACTGGAGTGTCAGTATTGACAAAGTAATCCAATTACCTGGTGTGGGAATAGAACACACAGTCTCCTGATTTCCCAGCACTAAACGTGAGTGCAATACTTGTTGAGCTACTGAGACTGCTTCTTGCATCTAGCCATGCTGACCACTGGCTGCTCTACAATTCCCTTGTTTGGATACCTGTCAAGGTAAGGTGAAGTCTCCACACTGGATACTTGGCACATATAATTCTGATCAGTGAATGCTGCCCCAGGCACAGGCTTTAGCTGCAGCAATGCCAGACAGGCTTTAAGGGTCCACTGATGAGTTTAACTGTGAGTCCTGTATTCCCCATGTAGTTTGTAGAGCTAGCTCTATAAATGAATGAACAGCACAGTTATCCAAAAAGGCCTGCTTCCTTATACTTTTATGTGTGCATGCATTAAAAAATACTTCCTTCTTCCACGTATGTCAGAATGTTCCAGTAAAGGCTGATACCTTGTTATTCAGCGTCTTCCTTTCAGTATCGGCTCATTTATGGTGTACTGGCTGCAGTATGTTTAAAGAGCAAACAGGAATCCCTGTATTGTATACTTAATGTGTATTTGTATATTCATAGCTGCAGCATTTCCACACAAAACACACTTTGTGATTTTAAAAGGTTCAGTTAGATCAGCACAGCTAGTTATTTAATAAATGCTTTCGTATGTTTTTTTACCGTGCATAACTGCTGTACATAGCACACTGGTGGTGTACATTTTACTCCGATCCATACTATCTTTGAACAAGACTCAGATCACAACTGAAATGTAAAAAGCCTAGCTGAACCTACTGACAGCTTTACCATGTATAACAACTGTAAATACACATCAGCTTCATATATTGTATCTGTATTTTTATGTAATACTTTGTTATTGTTTTGTATATATAGCTACATAAGTTACGTATCTGTATACTATATATTGTACATATCTCTGTATATATTTATATCTTTACCATCTTTGCTTGAGACCCATGATTGAAAAAAGTCAGCCTATATTAATGCATCCATGCAGTTAATGAATAGATAAAATAAATACTTCTGTGCTACATGTTGAATGCTATTTCATAGGTTCATTAGCACGTACTCATACTAGACTAATGACCACTAGGAGCCTTAAAAGTCTAGTCATGCAACCCAAATGTGGCCCACAAATTCGATTTATATTTAGTGTGTAGGGGGTGATTTACTGAGTGCCTCTGCCCATCATATAAATAGGAGCTAATCTGAGGCGAATTTCTGATTACCTATCCATTGGTTTAAGTTGTGCTTAAGTGGGGATAGGCAGGAACTCTACTTCACATGTATGGGGAGCCTGTGCCAGAGAATGGGAATTCTCCAAGAAACATATCTGTCTCTCCAACATGTGCTATTTATGTTGCAAGTGAAATTTAGGTCTTTTAATCTAATAGTTATGATGCTGTTTGTTTTGCAGATGTGCAAAATATTCGTCAAAACAGGATCCAAAAATTCCTTGTATTCCAGGCAAAGATCACCTCTCACAAGTCCGTATGATGCTGAGTAAAGAGTCAAAGCTTTGAGGCAATCGGCATGGAACATTCTGTTTATTCCCTGTATTCTTTTGTAAGGAATCTTTGTGGATGTTCCACTTCCTGCATGTGTCTGGTCAGGTACATACCGAAGGGGGGCATTATACTCTGTGATGGGCCTGATGAGGGCCAAGTATGGTATGATGACCTCTCTGGACCCAGATGCCATGCCCCACAGCTAGTAGTTGCAGAATGTTAAGGCTATAAGTTATTAACAAGCTACTTCGTGTTGTACAGGGTTCAGTTCCCTGAGTCTTCATTCACCTACTGTGTGAGCTTGAGCAAGCCACTTACCTAGACAGTGCATAGGGGTAATTGGGAGTTTGGCCTAGGCTCCTTAATTGTGTCCTAGACTGCATGCTAGTAATTACCTATGAAGAAGAAGATGGCTGTTTGCTTTACAGTGCAAGCTTAAGCTCTGCATGTGGCAGATGATGGCCGATAACAAGGGTCAGAGGATAATAAGACTGCAGAAGGACAAAACTGTTAGTTACGGGCTGCGGCATTTGCTAGGTGACTAACTGGACATAATGGGTAGATTCGATAACCTTTCAGTTTCCCTGCACTGCCTCCTTACACATATTCATATTATGTCACTAAACGTTTAATGAAAAGGCAAGGGAAGCTCCATTTATATTCAGTGGAGCAGACATGGTCGTGGTAAGAGATTTTTAGTTATGTCGGTAAAACTGGTAGTATACCTGAATAGGTGCAACGAGACCAATAACTGTGCAAGAACTGAGCGCAACTGTACAAGAGAGACTAAGTCGCTATGCAGTGGCAACATGGAGCAAATCTCCCAGTGAAAAAACTTTGGAAGGAAGAGCAAGGAATTCAGGAACAGAGATCAAAAATGAGAGCTTTAGCTTAGTGAGAAGACTTGGAGCACTTGAAAAGGCTCTTAAGAAGAGAGAAGGCTGAGTTACATTGAGTGCCATGCACCATTTTTAGTAGGACTAGGGGTATTGCAAGCACTGTTTCCCAATAAAGAAAAAAGGGCCAGTAACCAAAGTCGCCATATATGCATAAATGCTATGCAAGATGAGCTTGGAAGTAAGGGTAACAAAAATATAGGTTTCCTTCCTGAACGCTGAACTCAAGGATACTAATTCCTTAATGTAATCTTATAAAGGTGACCTGGTAGAGCTTTGTCTATGTTCTGCAGCAATACATCAAACAAGCCTGTATTTATACAGCATCACAGTGGGTTTGGTGTATAGAGAGAATAAGGGTAAATACTGATTCAGCATCTTGAGTGACACACCACAGGGAGATATGCAAGAAATAAAAGCAAAAAAAAACACTGAACTGTGAAAGATGCTTATGAGTGGACTACATTCACCAAATTAGCGTCATCACCCACCATCCTCTATTTCTCAGTTCCACTCTGGTTTACTCGCTTCCTTAACTCTGACCCACCTGTCTCATTCCTGTGGCCAGTTTATAATCTCACCTTAAATATCTGTTTACTAAATGGAAACCTCGTTTGGTAGTAACACCCTTAGTACCCTCTGTGCTTGGTTCCGTGCCTGCCTCAGTTGTTATATGTCAGCTAAAGTGCTTTTTTACATTTCCAGATTGTTTTCTGAAGAATTATGGAACAGTATGATAAATATGTCAATAACCTAATCTGTGTCTTTCCTTTTGGATACTTCTTGCCCTTTTAAACAAGACTCTTTTCACAAAAAGACAGGCTGTATCAAAACAATACGGCTTATATTCGATAAAATATGACAATTTCAGCTACAAAAAAAAAATAAAGGGAGGGGAAGCTGGCTCTTGCCCAGTGATGTATGTGGTATGCATGCATGCGCTCAGTCTTTCTGTCTCCTTTGCAAGAGGCCCGTGGAGGGGAAAGAGTGCACAGAATTCAGTATTAATGGTTAAGCACCAAGTTTCCTCCCCTGCCATCTAAAAATATGTTATCTGTATATTGTATTCCACCCCTCCTATTCACTAGAATCTTGCTGCTGTTTGGTAGAAAGGTGTTTCTTATGTACTTTTCTCCTGGGATATGTAATTGGCTTGGTTTTTGTGGAGCTGTCTAAGTGTATTACTCCCAACATACACATTGTCCTTCGGTGCTTAAGGTTTTTTAGTACAATAGAACAGGAAGAGACTGACAGGGTGAAAACTTGGAACTCAGCCCAGGACCCTGGAGTCTGATGACGGGCCCAATGCAAAACGTGGCACAGATTTTCTTTTTTTGTTTTGTCTGTGCATATGTGTAGAATAGATTTAATAGGTTTACCTTGAATTCTTGCAATTTCTATCAGTTTTTCATTAGCTAGAAATCTTCCATTTTGATTCTTCTGCAGGCAGTAACCATTTATTTTTGTGATTTAACCTTACCCAAAGGAAATCTAGGTGGACTAACAACAGATGTATTATTAAAATAAATCTGGGCTCTGAAGTACTGGGATGCCTGTCTGCCACATTGGCTTATACCTTTCCACATTTAAAACCAGACAAAATAAAAAAATTATACCTCATTATAGAACAAGGAGTCTGAATTATGTCTCATTGAGGACTGATGATTGGGATTTTGCAAATGTTATTTCACCAACTGGAATTCATACGGAGCAGGGATAGGATATTTTATTTATGTATTTATTTATTTAACATTTGTTTACCAGGAAAGTCTGACTGGGGCAGAGCCCATTTTCATAGGAGGCCTGGGCAGAAACGATCCAGATGCATGTCTATAGGAATCCAACTTTATTATGCAGGGCATGCTTGGGAACCAAGGTCATTTCTGTCTCTTTTGGTGTTTCACTCAGTAGGTGCTAAAGATCACTTGCTGGTGCTGTTTGAAGTGAAAGAGAATTTCTTTCTGTGATTCTAACAGAATCAAAGCAGAGGGCTTTCTTTGTACTTATGGGTGTTTGTAATTTGATCTTTTTTCAAGGTAAGGTACCTAGAAAGTGTGATGGAATTCTGTTCCACAGTAAGGTTCTGATTGCTAGGCTAACCCTCCTCCACCATTCCACAAGACACATTTTGGGGTCCACTGCTGTTTTATAGGATTTGTGAATACTACATGTCGGTAAGTTTGAGGCAGTCAGACAAAGCTGAAGCTTTATGCAAGACTTGAGTTCTGCTCACTGGGTGAACTTGAAGGCCAGTCTTAAACTGTACTAGGTAAAGATAAGCACCTTACTCAGAGGAAATAGACATCACAGTGCAAAAAAAAAAATTCAGTTGTTAGACACTCATATAAGACACAGTAACGCAGGCTCAGATCTTATTTTGGATGTTAATATCCCGGCCAAACTTACTTCTTATCTAAATATATCGGGCTTGCCTCCCCCTTCTAATGACTATTTCACCTGTTCCTATCAGATTCTTTTCACTGTGAAATACCGGAGTAACTCCAGAAAGAGTTTTCTACTGTTGAGGAACAAATCATACTGAATCCTAACAAAACCAATACCCTTTTTTTTTGCTCCAAGACTATTCATTCGTCTCAGACAAGTGACAGCCAACAGCAGCCAGAGAGCTGCCTATTTTTTATTCTTTGCCCATGACTATTCAGCCTACCTTCAGCATGCCCTATAGGCCCATTTGTTCCAAAAGAGGTGCGAGTTCTATGGCCTAGTCATTCCTCTCAGGAAAAGATGACTAGTACTGCCATCCACGAGGGGAGGGATTTTTCTGTTTTCATCCCTAATCTCTCTGTGGCATGACCTGTAAGCTGCTGCGGTGTTTAGTGTATACTGGGTATCCGTGCAGGAATTGCTCACTTCTGCAAGTGATGTAACCCTCAACACCGCCCTGCTCCTCTCAAAGCCAGCACTACCATGAGGTTTCCAGTCTCCACTTGGGACTCTGCCACTGGATCAAATGCCAAGACATGCCGCATATCCTCTCGCTGAAGAGATGTGTGCTGGGAAGCCTGATCATGCTTCTCCTCCTGTTGCCAGCTCCAGCAGGTACTCAAGGTGCAAACTGACCCTGAGTGACCCGGTTCATAGTTAGGGCTTTATACTGGCCTGAGTGACCCGGTTCATAGTTAGGGCTTTATACTGGCCTGAGTGACCCGGTTCATAGTTAGGGCTTTATACTGGCCTGAGTCACCCGGTTCATAGTTAGGGCTTTATACTGGCCTGAGTCACCCGGTTCATAGTTAGGGCTTTATACTGACCCTGAGTGACCCGGTTCATAGTTAGGGCTTTATACTGGCCTGAGTCACCCGGTTCATAGTTAGGGCTTTATACTGCACACCACTGCAGCTGCCAGGGAGATGCCTTTCAGGTAAGAGCACTAGTGAAGCATTCTCTTTGAAGGATTTATAGGGTTAACTATACAGAAATGCATGGGACACATATAAGGCACTTCTCTAGAGAGGTGGGGAAGAATAAGCTGTTGTTTAAGGGAGAACCCCAGCTGATGACTTCATGATTAAGGGGGATAACATCCTGACTGCACCCCATCTAATGGCTCGATGACACATAGGGATAATGTCCTGACTGCACCCCAGCTGATGGCTCCATGACACAGAGGGATAATGTCCTGACTGCACCCCATCTAATGTTTCCATGACACAGAGGGATAATGTCCTGACTGCACCCCAGCTGATGGCTCCATGACACAGAGGGATAATGTCCTGACTGCACCCCATCTAATGTTTCCATGACACAGAGGGATAAAGTCCTGACTGCACCCCAGCTGATGGCTCAATGACACAGAGGGATAATGTCCTGACTGCACCCCATCTAATGTTTCCATGACACAGAGGGATAATGTCCTGACTGCACCCCAGCTGATGGCTACATGACACAGAGGGATAATGTCCTGACTGCACCCCATCTAATGTTTCCATGACGCAGAGGGATAAAGTCCTGACTGCACCCCAGCTGATGGCTACATGACACATAGGGATAATGTCCTGATTGCACCCCATCTAATGTTTCCATGACACAGAGGGATAATGTCCTGACTACACCCCAGCTGATGGCTCCATGACACAGAGGGATAATGTCCTGACTGCACCCCATCTAATGTTTCCATGACACAGAGGGATAATGTCCTGACTGCACCCCAGCTGATGGCTCCATGACACAGAGGGATAATGTCCTGACTGCACCCCATCTAATGTTTCCATGACACAGAGGGATAAAGTCCTGACTACACCCCAGCTGATGGCTACATGACACATAGGGATAATGTCCTGACTGCACCCCATCTAATGTTTCCATGACGCAGAGGGATAAAGTCCTGACTGCACCCCAGCTGATGGCTACATAACACATAGGGATAATGTCTGGACTGCACCCCATCTAATGGCTACATAATACAGAGAGATAATGTCCTGACTGCACCCTCTCTAATGGCTTCATGACACAGAGGGATAATGCCCTGACTGCACCCCTTCGAATGGCTCCATGACACAGAGGGATAATGTCCTGACTGCACTCCAGCTGATGGCTCCATGACACCGAGGGATAATGTCCTGACTGCACCCCCTCTAATGGTTCCATGACACAGAGGGATAATGTCCTGACTGCACCCCAGCTGATGGCTCCATGACACTGAGGGATAATGTCCTGACTGCACCCCATCTAATGGCTCCATGACACAGAGGGATAATGTCCTGACTGCACCCCAGCTGATGGCTCCATGACACAGAGGGATAATGTCCTGACTGCACCCCAGCTGATGGCTCCATGACACAGAGGGATAATGTCCTGACTGCACCCCCTCTAATGGCTCCATGACACAGAGGGATAATGTCCTGAATGCACCCCTCTAATGGCTCCATGACACAGAGGGATAATGTCCTAAATGCACCCCAACTGATGGCTCCTTGACACAGAGGGATAATGCCCTGACTGCACCCCAGCTGATGGCTGCATGACACAGGTGTGACCTGTATGCATTGTAGCTGGGAGTAACGATGTGTGATAAGCAGGAACACTTGTGCCTGGCATCAGGATGGACACAGCAAACTGCAGTGTAGCTACTGGCTGGTGGAAGAGACTGAGCCACAATCAGAAAAAGGAGAGGCAATTGCAGGTGATGTCTCACCATCTATTGTCCACTACAAAAGAACAAAAAACAAAAATGGAGTGGAATCAAAAAATGCAGATTTTTTCCCGGAAAGGGATGCCCCTCCCCCTTCGAAGTGAAGTGCCTGTGCAGTCACAAATAATGAAGAGAATGAAAGGGGCAGTTGGGGAACTAGGGAAGCAGGCTAGGCAGGCTCAGGAGGGACAAAGTTATACAAGAAGTGGGGCATCTGTAACTTATTAAGTGGGTGGAGAAATAGGCAAATGAGGTGAGCCAAGCTGCCAGTGTTGCTGTTAACAAATATATCTCTCCTTGGGTTTTGCCTAAACCAAGATATTAACTATTAATGCCACATTCAGCTAATTATCACCAAGAAAACAAATAACTGGGAGTTTTTACCCTCTGGATATTTATTACCTTACAGAGGATATACAAATGCAAACTGTCACAATGCTTTTCACTGAACAGCAACACTTTTAATAATTTTGGGGAATAGGCCTCAAAAGCAGTCAGGAGCGTAACAATTTCAAAAAAAAAATCCGTAGGAGGAAGTCCTTCTGCACTTACTGATTAATCATTCTAGTGTTGTAATGCTAAGGTTGTTCCCACTCTGGGGGAAAGGTTTTCCCCTTACCTTTGGCTGCATGATGTAGTTGCTAGAACAAATAAAGAGCTTCTTCCACTTGACTTTGTTGTCAAAATTGACATTTTTATCATCAACTTTCTCAGTGCAACCCTGAAAATCTAATTTTATTGTGTAACAAGAAAGAGAAGTTTGCTACTGCATTTATTTATTTATTTAATCTCAATTTGATAACCCGGTAGGTGGGCTGTCAACAGACCCTTTTTAGTAAATTCCAGGGTCCATTAGGGCACATGCTTAAAATTAATAGCTGAAGAGAATTACAAAAATGAAAACAAAACAGTTTAAACAAGAGTGTTGCGTGCATAGTTAAAATACACGTAAGCATTTGCAGGAATGTGTTTCCAAACTCTAAAAGGACAGGGTTACCTTTTTGTTACCATGTACTTAAAGAACTCAGTCATGAAAGTAAATGGGGTTGTACCTTACTGGACCTGGTCTTTGTCGAAAGATTTTACTCTTCTAACATATTCTGGAAGAATCACACCAAGTTCTTGTAAGCAAGTAAAACAGCTTTATTTTACATGCATGGAGATCTGCTACATGATAGTAATATGCCAGCAGTCTGGCTACTTGTACTTTAAGTTCTCCTTATATAGACCCTCCTGCACGTACATACACGTAGCACACAGAACATTCATTAAAATTGATAGTTTGATTACTTGTTTTTACCAGCCAGTACCACAGTTATTCTTGCACCATTAACTTTATCAGCAGTTTAAGATTAACTCCTGCATTCCTCAGTGATCAACATTTTCCAGAACATTTCAGTTTGCACGCAGTGAACATTTTTCTGCTTAACCCTTTAAATACAGAATACAAAATATGTTGACTTCAGTATTTTTCCACATTTGAGAACTTAGAACATTTTGTATACTGTTTATTTTACACAATCCCAGATACGTTGTATACCTTCTCATAATCAGAGAAATATGCTTTTGTAGCATTGGCAGAGATAACCTTCGATATTATCATTTTGATACATGGTATGCAACAGCAGCCAAGCAGCAAAATATGATTGCACCAACACATACAGCAATTAAAATGTTCATCAACACAGAACCCCAGTTTCCAAACAGGTTTTGGAAAAAGTCAGTCAAGGGGTTTGGACCAGGTTTAGTCAGTTCAAAAACTTGTTGAATTATTTTTCCTTCGCCGCTAGGGTGAAATCGAGCGCCATACGGTTCTGCAACACTACGGTTCTCATCCGTTAATCGCCCATCACCAATTCTAGCACTGAAAATGTCACATTACTCAGAGTCTCTAACAGTTTTGACAGTTTTCTCAGTTCTCAGATGGATTTTACTGTCCCATACGCTGGCAAAATACCAGCCCAAGCAATTACATCATCGCCTAGGTCCATATGTGAGAGTCCTTTGCTGCTGACATGTGCCAAGTCATGGTGATAAATCCATGACGCATCAATGTTACCACGGGATTAATAGGTTTATTAAGAGAACGTGCATTTTGTATTTTACTTTGAGGTAATACATTTGCGTGTCTGATAGCTGGTATCAGATATCCCAAAACAACTTCCTGAACAGCCATATGGTAACCATTTATATGCTTTCCTACCACAAATAAAATAACAATCATTTGTTTTGATGGTAATATTGGTTGCAAATTCATAACTCCCATCTGGCTTTAGCCCTTAAATAACAGGCCATATACATACAGCATTTTTTCAACAAAACTAGTATCATTTACATTGATGTCTTTTTATAGCTCCAAACTTGGTTTCACACTGCCCTTCTAGGGTACAATTATGAACTATTGTCAAATTACATTGGCTCAGCCCCACCTTAACTTTTCCAATCTTTTGAAAACACACTGTTCCGTTTTGGCCCCAGAAGAGGCAGCGCCACCTTGTCTCTCAGTGGTACTTCTGTGGTTTCAAACAACAAATTATTCCAAGTATCATTTGTTTCCAGAGGGCTGTCCCTAACATTAAGCCACTATGTACAGTAGATATTACAGTACATACCCAACAATTTGAGACATTCATTGAGGATGCATATGCATATTTAATCGCTTGATATGTATTAAAGTTTGGATGCCAGCTGGTGTGTTTGTCTCTTTTTGAATGGCTAGCTTCATTAAAAGACAGAACTGTCCAAAACAGAGATATTACAATCACAATAGTTATAAACAATAAAACATTGCAATAGAACCATTTTTTCTTATTCTCATTATTGTCCTTCATGGTTACTGCTGCGACTTCGCCTCTTGAACCTGAAAATAATCATTCGTTAAACAGCTGTTAGAATTGGTCAGCATTTTCCTCATGTACTCAGCTAACTCCTCACCCCTCACGCCCGCAGGCAACAAGTTTTGCCACCGCGGACGTAATAAGGTCTCCCATACAACAACTCAAATGGGGTGACTCCTTTTGAGTTGGGAGTTGTCCGCATGGAAAGGAGGGCTAGAGGTAGACAGGTAATCCAAGACTGATGTGTCTCGGCCATGAGTTTTCTCAACTTACCTTTTAGAATGCCGTTATGGCGTTCCACCAACCCTGCTGACTGTGGGTGGTAGGCACAATGGTGTTTCAATTCAATTTGGAAAACTGTAGACAGTTTCTGTATGATCTGATTGACAAAATGTGTGCCGTTGTCAGAGTAGATGCGTGTAGGAAGTCCAAAGTGCGGGACGATGTGATTGACCAAAATTTTAGCCACTGATTGAGCATCCGGATGTGTCACCGAAAAGCCTCAACCCACTTAGTAAATGCATCTACTATTACTAACACAAACTTCTTTAGTTGTGCCGGGTCAATTCGATGAAGTCCATACATATTGTATGAAAAGGATAGGGGGGTGTTGGAAATGATGCCGGAGCAACTCTGACCCTCCCGTGGTATTTAGCACATACTATGCAGGATAGACAAAACGTTTTGCATATGCAATGAAACCCTTGGTCCAAAAGGTAAGGTGGATAATTCTAACCATAGCTGCAGGGCCCAGATGGGAAGGGCCATGCACAACTAGTGCTGCATACCTAAAAAGATTAGTAGGCAAAACATATTTATTATCCGGTCCCACATAGATTCCTTTGTTCTGCCTAACACCATACCTAGTCCAGCGTTGTTTTTCCTGTACTGTGCTAAGTTCCTGCATGACTTGTAAGGTTTGCAAATCAAATTTATCTGTTGGTTGTAATTCTGTAGGTGTGGTTTCAAGTGAAAGGTACTGGACATAGCTGCCTCTTTGGCTGCTTTGTCTGCTAGGGCATTACCAAGTGATACCGGGTCCTTAGCACGGGTATGAGCAGCGCATTTACAGATGGCCAAACCGTGGCCGTTGGACGGCTTGTAGCAATTCAAGGATTAGGTCTTTGTGCATAATGTCTTTCCCGAGGTTGTAACCATCCCCTATTTTTCCATTGCTGAGCAAACACATGCACCGTAGAGAAGGCATATTGACTATCCGTATAGATAGTGACATTCCTGTCCTCTGAAAGCAGACATGCCCTTGTCACAGCAATCAGTTCCGCTGCTTGAGCGGATAAGTTCCCGGGAGTGGTCTTGCCTCTATTATCTGAGTTGCAGTAGTAACTGCATACCCTACCCGCGTGGTGCCTGTTTCTGTTTTGGCGTGCTGACCCATCTACAAACAGTGTCCAGTCCGCATGTAGTAAGGGTTGATCTTTAAGATCCGGTCTTGGTAGAACTTTAGAATGTATGAGATCTAAGCATACATACGGAATACCGTCTTCAGCAACAGGTAGCAATGTCGCTGGATTTAAGGTAGTGCATCTCTCAATTGTCATGTGTGGCTGCGATAACAGCGTAGTCATACAAGATAAATGTCTGCTAGGTGACAGAAATGTTAACTTGTCCTGCAGAAGGATGACTGCTACAGAGTGCGGGACTTTTAACGTAGGATCGTGGAACAATACCAACGTGGCAGACGCTTGTACCACCAAAGCGGCTGCAATTACTGCTTGCACACAGTGTGGTAATGCTCGTGCTACTGAGTCTAATTTGCTAGAGTAAAATGCCAATGGTCTTAACTTATCTCCATACATTTGCATTAAAACAGATGTCATAAATCCCTGCTTGCAATCTACAGTCTGCATAAAGGTCTTACTGTAATCTGTAAACCCCAATGTTGCTGACCCAGCTATCAGTTGCTTGATCCTAGTAAATGCCTGTACTGCCTTGTCTGTCCAGTGCAGAAAATCTTTTGCCGCCATCGGTATTGCAAAAATTAAGTTTGATAGCGGGTGCACTTCTTCGTAGTTGGGAATCCAACTACAACAGAAGTTCGTAATGCCTAAAAAGGACATCATTTCTTTTTTTGTAGTTGGCATGGGGCTTGTAAAATAGCATTCTTTCTGCTGTCATCTAATTACCTGCCCTTCCCAGAGATAGTATAACCCAGGTAACATACTTCTAATTTACAAAATTGTAACTTAGACTTATTTACCTTATGTCCTTCGTGTGCCAGAAAGTGTAGTAGTTGAATAGTCTCGGACTTACAGAGTTCTTCCGTAGTCGCGCCAGGAGGATATCATCCACGACAGCAGTAGGTGGCATCCTTGGGCGGTTGGAACTGAGCCAAATTGGTGGACATCTCTTGTGAGAAGATGGTCGGACTTTCAGTGTCCCTCGGTAACCTGGTATAGGTATAACACCTACCCATTAACGTAAACGCAAACCAAAATCTACTATCTTACTGCAAGGGAATAGAGAAAAGGCATTACTGATATCAATTACAGAAAAGTAGTTATCCGTAGGAAGGATATCGTTCAGCAGAATAGACGGATCTGGGACCATGGGGCCCGAGGTACCACTGTGGCATTTATTGCCTGTAAGTCTTGTACCATCCTCCATGTCCCATCCGTTTTTTTTTTACTGGAAATAAGGTATTACGGTGAGTCTGTGCACAGAATTAATACTCCAGCTTTCAAAAGTGCTGAGATTACCGGTAAAATGCCCTCCTCTGCCTTTCTGCTCAAGGGATACTGCTGTTTATGAGGTCTAAATTCTGACTTGGGTGTAATCTTTACCTGTCCTGCCATTCTAATCAGTCCAATATCGTGCTGACCCTGACCATAATAAGTTTGGCACTGGTTGGGATTCCAATTGCATAGTTGATGCTAGTGCTGTTAGATTTACCATTTGATATTCCTCATTTTTTTTTTGCCATTTCCTGTTCCCACCAATTGCCTTCACTTGTACCTACTTCCCCATTCTCACTTTGTTCTTCTTCCTCATACCCTCCATCTACGTCTTCTTGACCATCATATAGTCATGCGGTACCACCGGAAGCAACCATCGGTTTCTCCGGTCCTCTGCAATCTCTGGCGAAATGTCCTTTCTTACCGCACTTAAAACACTCCCCTTTTGCCTACTCTAAATCCTCAGAATGACTTGCGCCTCCCGTCCTCGTCCTCTTCCCCTGCCAGCCCTCTTCCGTGGTTTTGGAACCCTGAACTAACATTAAAGTTCCATCTTCACTAACTGTAAAAGTCTGGGCTTGTTTATCTTTCTTTTCCTTCAGATATTTCTCAGCATGTCTAGCATACTCCATAAGGGGCTGTAGATGCGCTGTCCTGTGTGTGATCATATGCTTTTGTATAAAGTTACCAATGGCTGTCTTGCAGCCCTTTAGGAATGCATTTTTCAGTTGCTGTTCATAGGGCAGTCATTTTCCTGATTTTCTACCTTAATCAACCCACTATGAGCATCAAAACATTGTGTGAGAGATGATGTAGATAACTGTCTACGGTTTCCATCTGATTGAATGCATTGATTAATGCAAGTCCAATCTGCCTTGGGCTTCCAATGTTCTTCTATTTTATCTGAGAGAGTCTGCATTCTGGTTCTACACACTTGGAAGTTTTACTATCTTCCTTTTAACAAAGTACACATCTCTTTCACTTGAATTACCACACCCTTTTTTCAAATTTTGTTCCCTATGTCTTTTATTTGCTTCCTCCAGCCATTTCTGTGCCTGGGGAAACCCCACCTTCTTTGATTCCTTGTCTTATTTCCTGCCTGTTTGCACAGTGATCTTACTAGATTTTGACATTCTGACTTATTTAAACATCCACTAAACCCATGATCTTTTTCCATTTATCTAAATATTTTACGCTCTTTGGGTGTAAATCAAACATAAACTTTTCATCTTCAGATTGTCGTCACCTTTGACTAACTGGTTCCTGTTCCCATTTCTCTTATGAGAAACTATTCCTGTTCCTGAGATCTCTTGTATATGGAATCTATTCACATATACTCCTTATACTTTGAGAAAATTAAATTTCTCCCTTGACTAGTCCCTTAAAATTTAGACAAAAATTCCAATCAGAAACAACAAAAATAGCTTTTCTTTTGCTTACCTTTGTGATTCCTCCGCCCTGTTTGCTGCCACCTCACGGATTGAATCTGGAAAGAGTGACTGGCCTCTAATTTCAACCTGTTTCAGTTGGAGGTCTTTCATTCGAGGAGAGCCTGATCTCTCTCCACCTGCAGGTTTTCAGCCTCTCTTTGTTCGATTTGCAGGCCGCCTAACGTAGCCAGTTATGTCGAAGATTTTACTCTTCTAACATATTCTGGAAGAATCACACCAAGTTCTTGTAAGCAAGTAAAACAGCTTTATTTTACATGCATGGAGATCTGCTACATGATAGTAATATGCCAGCAGTCTGGCTACTTGTACTTTAAGTTCTCCTTATATAGACCCTCCTGCACGTACATACACGTAGCACACAGAACATTCATTAAAATTGATAGTTTGATTACTTGTTTTTACCAGCCAGTACCACAGTTATTCTTGCACCATTAACTTTATCAGCAGTTTAAGATTAACTCCTGCATTCCTCAGTGATCAACATTTTCCAGAACATTTCAGTTTGCACGCAGTGAACATTTTTCTGCTTAACCCTTTAAATACAGAATACAAAATATGTTGACTTCAGTATTTTTCCACAGTCTTTAAAAAGCAAGGATCTATACAAAACAAATATTAGGGATAATATTTTTATGCAACAACCAAAAAGCTTTCTTCATTGGGTTTCTTGCCCAAATCTTACTTGTGAGTACAGGGGCTTCGGAAAAGGAATGTCTAGTGCATGGAGTGGAATTCCCTGCAGCAGATGCAGCTTTGAAGCTAGATTACTTCTGTCAAGTATCCATCTACACTTTAGTATTCTGTAGGTTTGACCAAGAAAGATGGACAGACTGAAAACCAGCTGTCCTACCTCAGAAGCAGGAAAGACATTGTCTAACTCCTGAAACTTGTCCAGGTAGAGTTTTGCGCTCACAATGAGACGAGTCTTTTTTTACACCTTTAAGAAATAAACTATGTGCGTATGTGAGTCATGTGACAGTGCAGTTTTGGCACTTCTGAATAAATTTAAGAAGAAGAAATGTTTATTGGAAAGCTCATCCAGACTCTGACACAACTTGCTGTGAGGGAAAGCTTAGTTTGCTTTTGATTTCTTGCATTTTGTATTACTTTATTGCCTTCTTCCATTTTGTATACTGTGATTTGTTTTCTTTACACTGTGTTTTACTTGTATTCTGCTTTGAATTGCTTATTAAAACTTGGTAAAGACCACAGCTGTGCCTCTTGTGAGCCACACAGAATTTTTCCTACATTCCCTCTCTGTTGCTGTTGTGTTCTTAAACACAACTGTCGTTCTAGCTGCCTGCCCCTTATGTTAATCTGACCACATATCTCCTTCTCTTTCCCCTGTCACTGGCTGTTGTGAGTAAGCACACAGAATTATCATTTTGTGAAATATAGAACACGAACCATTTAAGCCTGGATAATTTGTGGCATTTAATTTTAACTGCCATTTTAACTCACAGACTTCTAAATGTTCATCCGTAATCCACCCCTGTGGGTCCTGTTCAATTTCATAGGTTCATAGGTTCATAGGTAGGTACTAGGCTATCGGCCCAAGGGCCTACGTAAGCCTAGCTAGCAAGGTACCATAGCTTACACCACCCAAGAAAGTTATTTTCCTGTGCCACTGTCCAACAGAGACACAGACATGATCCCCAGGGTCTATTTCCTATTTCCCACCCACTCATCAAGATTTTTCTTGAAGAGTGCTAATGAAGAACTTTGCTTGACATAGATGGGTAGCTTGTTCCAGAGTATAGGAAGTCTCTGGGACAGGAATCTATCCCTCCAGCATGTCCTGTTTATTGTGGTGACAAGGTTTAGGTCCCTAGAGTGTGTAGCTTGGAGGGATTGGTATTACTTTAGCTGTAGCATGTCCAACAGCTTTATATGTTAGGCAGAGATCACCTCGGAGTAGGCGATATGCTATGGAGTAAAGCTGGAGATTTTTGAGGTGGTCAGTGTAGGGCATTTGTTTGAGGCCAGTAATCCTTTTTGTGAGGTACTTCTGTGATCTTTCCAGCTGCTGCAGATGTCTTGTGAACTACATTCCAAAAGGGGTGTTGTACTCTATAATGGGTCTAATGAGTGACGAGTAGAGGAGAACAATGACCTCTTTTTTCCTGGATGAGTACCCTTTTATGATGAGGTGTGCCACGTAGAAGGACTTCCTGACTACTGTGGTGATGTGACTATCAAAGGAGAGACTACTGTCCACCTGGGTCCCAAGGTCTCTTATTACGCATTCGGTGTTAAGTAGATTGCTGCCTATGTGGTAGTTCATGGGTACAGAGTTTTTACCAAAGGGGATGACACTGCACTTTTTGGCATTGAGCTTGAGGCCATGGCTCTGACACCAGGCATCTGTCTCAGTGAGGCCCTTCTGTAGGATGTTCACATCATTTGGGGACTTGACTATGGCTCCTAGTTTGCAGCCATCTGCGAACTTTGTCAGCCAGAGGCCTTCTGTGTTAGCCTGTACTTCAGAGAAGTAGATACCAAACAGGAGAGGTCCCAGGATGGAACCCTGTGGCACTTCACTTGTCACTGCCTTGAGGTCAGATTTGGAGTCTGCAACTTTTACAGTGTGGGTTCTGTCAGTGAGCCAGTTGGCAACCCATCTTGTGACGTAGGGATTTATACCTAGTTTAATGAGTTTAGCTATAATTCCAGAATGGGGGATGGTGTTGAAAGCCTTGGCGAGGTCAAGATAGGCTGTGTGAACCACCTTACCCTCATCCACGGCTTTGGTGACTGCCTCAAAGAAGTCGATCAGGTTCAGGAGGCATAATATGCCTTTCACAAACCCGAACTGGGTGGGATCCAGAGTTTGGAGGCTACCAATGTCTTTGTTTATGAGTTCCATGATGATACATTCCATGGCCTTGCAGACCAGGCTCGTCAGGTTAATAGGTTGATAGTTCCCGGCATCAGTGGTGGCTCCCCCTTTGTGGAGTGGGATAACTGTTGCTGTGCGCCATTCAGGGGGCACAAAGCCTGATGCGAGGCTATTATTGAACATGGTGCTTAAGTGGGAAGCCAGTTCGTTCTGAAGTTCATGTAAAACGCAGCCTGGGATGTTGTCCGGTCCCATGGATGCTGTGTTTTTTGGCTTTAAAGAGTTCAGCTTTTACCTGCGTAGTTGTGATTACAGGGACTCTGCATTGTTCCTGTATAGATATGGGCCCTTTAGGGGGTGAGAGGGGGGTAAAGTTAGCACTGAACTGATCTGCCAGGATGGTGGCAATATCAGTTGGTTCTATAATTTTCGTGTCTTTGTGCTGTAACTCAGAGCAGATCTGGGTGTTGCCATCTAGAGTCTTGACATAGCTATACAATGCTTTGTGGTTGTCCCTGGATTTAGTGGTGATTTTGTTTTCATATCTAGCTTTGGAGGATCTTAAAAGGGATCTCAGCTTCTTACTGAGGCTAATCAGGAAGCTCCACCACTCATGGGATTTTACTCTCTTTTGCAACAGTTTCTTCCTTCTGTTGTACAGTCTGTTTATGGCAGGGGACCACCAGATTGGCTTCCTTTTTTTTGAGGATAGCGCCTTGGTTCTGTTTGGGATAGCATGATCCATGCACTCGTGTAAGTGCTTATAGAGTGCATTTGTGTAGGATTCAGCAGTTGTAACTGTATTATCCATCTGCATGGGTGTCATGAAGTTCACCACTTCTGTCTTAAGAAGCATGAAGTTGGCTTTGGAGAAATGTTTTACTGTGGTTTCCTTAATGAGGGGTGGGGTCGGGATGTGGATATCAAGGGTGATAAGCTTATGGTCGGATCGGACCAACGAGGAGTTGACTTCAGGTGTGGAACACCGGTCACTCATGCTGGTAATGACTAGGTCTGGGATATTGTTGCCCCTGGTGGGGGTGTGGATAAGTTGATCTAGGGCATTGGAGTTTATGAATTCCAGAAAACGTTGAGCTAAGGAGTTGGTACATGAGTAGTTTTCCCAGTTAATGGTGGGGTAGTTGAAGTCGCCCATTATTAGGGTATTTGGCTGAACCCTAATATTTTCCAGTACATCAAGAAAAGAGGAGTGGGAATCCTGGGGCATGGTGGGGGATCTGTAGCAAGCTACAATTTGGATTGCAGTTTTGCCCAGAGTTAGTTGCACTTGGATAACCTCGGCTGCACAATGCTGAGCAACTAGCCTGGAGGTGTGGATATCCTTAATGAATATGGACAGACCTCCGCCTTTGGTGTTTCGGTCCAGGTTACATGGCCGAAAAGTGTGGTATGAGCTATAGCCTGGTAGTGCAGGGGTGGTCTCTGGAGCCTTGAACCAGGTCTCAGTTACTGCACAGATATCGATGTTCTCCATTTTAAGGAGTGCCTCGAGTGAGTGCATTTGTTCTATAATAAAAAAAATCCCAAACTATGTGTAGCATGGACATCCTTACATCCTTTGTACTGATAGTTTTAGAATTAGAGGGAGAAAATATTAGGCTAAGGGACATTTTAACTGTAATACTCAAAATGTAGTATATTTATCTCAGTGTCTAGAGTGTCCTGATTATTATATAGGCAAAACTCTATAGAGTTTTTAAGCATTGAGCATATGAACATTTTTGGATTTAAAAAAGAAAAAAAATTACCAACGCTCTATATAAACATTTGGTAGTTTTTGCTACACATAGTTTTGGATTTTTTATTATAGAACAAATTGAAAAGGACCCACAGGGGTGGATTACTGATGAATATTTAGAAGTCTGTGAGTTAAAATGGCAGTTAAAATTAAATGCCACAAATTATTCGGGCTTAAATGGTTCATGTTCTATAAATTCGATCTTAAAATTAAGACATTTTAATATTTGTTAACTGGTTTATGGAATGTCTTGTTATTCATTGTTTTTAGTCATGTGTTGCTGGCAATTTGATATATACATTGTTTTTTAATTGTGCTTTTATTAGTTCTGAAGAAGTTCCAAAAGAGTAGGAATGAAAGCGCTGAACTGTTTAATAAATTCTCGTGTGTGAGTTGACGTGGGTTATTCTCCTTTCTTATCCCGAGGAAGCATGTTTCTTAGTTTGTGCTTGTTTTCCGTTTTGACTTTAATAATTGACTTAATTTCTGGTGTCATTCTAAGGGGGTGTAATATTTGCCGGTTTGGAAGGAGATGGTCAACAGATCACTCTGCTTTGCCAGGAATGATCTGCACCTCTCCTCTAGGCTTTCGAAGATTAACTAAAACATTGTCTTCCCCCATAGTGCCTTTTTTAGGCAATGCCAAACTGAAAAGTACTTCCGACATAGCAAATCAAAAAGAAGGACATCTAAAGGTTTTACTGCTCAGTGCTAGAAGGCTAAACAAAAAACTCAGCTCCCTAGAAGTTCTCTTTAACCTAAGGAATGCTGATGTCTGTGCAGTCACTGATACATGGTTTAAAGCTGCAGAGAGCACACCAGCAGTGCAAGGTTATAATGCCTTCCACACATTTAGACTAGCTACTACACAGACAGAGACTAAAGATGGAGGTGTATCTATTTACATAAAAAATAAATACACCTCAGGGCTGGTCAAACAGGACAATGCACTTGAACTGCTCCATTTCCAAATCACCATAGGCAAAATCCAATATCGCTTCCTTGCCAGCTATAGGTCCCCCTCTATGACCCAGGAAACCCATACCATGTATTTAAACTTATTAGAAACACTAACCATCCAACCCAATACCATATTAATGGGTGACTTTAATTACCCCACTGTTAACTGTGAATCCTATATGACACCAAACTTACAGGCACAGAGATTCCTGGATTTTGTAAACACAAACTCCCTGAACCAGATAGTCAATACACCAATAAGGGGTGAAGCCATACTGGATGTGGTCCTCACTGATATGGGTGAGTGCTGCACACCCCCTACTTTAATGTCTTCCCTGGTAAGGACAGACCACAAAATGGTCTCCTTTGAAGTAAAAATAAAACCTGGAACAACAGCTAACCCTGGAATATTCAGGATCTACTCTAAGGCTAACCTCCTCCTATTAAGTGATAACCTGTCAAAATTTCAAGCCCCCATAAACCCTGAAAACACTGCTGCCTGTGCAGAACTATTCACAGAAACCCTGTATAAGTATGTTAATAGCTGCATGGAGGCAGCTGTAGCCACCAGGAAGAAGTACAGAACTAACTAAAAAAGAACATGCCACCCCTGGTGGAATCACACAATGAATAGGCTGTATAACAGGAGGAAGAACTTAATGGGAACAATTAGGAAGTGCAGCACCCAGCAGGATAAAAGCACTATCATCAAACTTAACAAACATCTCAGAAGACAAATAAAGTCTACCAATGCCAAATATGAGGTGAATTTGGCCTCACAGGCTAAGAACAGCCACAAGACATTATTTAGCTATGTCCACAACCTTGAAGGCAATACACAAGTTTGTGCAGAGCTCATTGTAAGTGGAGCCACATATACTGAGCTAGAAGATATAGCAAACCTACTGACAGATAAATTCAGCTCCAACTTTACTGCTGTCTCCCCCACAACCTTGCCTCAAGTCCTTAATGCTATCTCTAAGGCCAAGAACACTGCTTCAATGGGCCCAGATAATATCCCAGGATGCCTTCTAAATAGCATGAAACATGACCTATCAGGGCCTCTGGAATTGCTATTTAACTATAGTCTCCAAACAGGCTTCGTACCTCATGAATGGAGAACAGCTACAGTCATCCCTCTGCACAAAGATGGGCCATCTACAGACCCTGAAAACTACAGACCCATAAGTCTCACTAGTCTTACATGTAAAGCCATGGAAAGAATTATCATGGAGATGATCAACAGAGATATAGTAAACCTCCAGACACTGGACCCAACCCACTTTGGTTTTGTCAAAGACAGACCATGCTTACTCAACCTGGTGGACTTCTTTGAGAAGGTCACCATAGCAATGGATGAGGGCAAAATGGTTTACACTGCCTATCTTGACCTGGCCAAGTCATTTGACACAATACCTGACTCGGGCATTGTTGACAAACTGAAGAGGTTAGGTACAAACCCGTATGTTACGTGGTGAATAGCCAACTGGCTCACAGACAGGACCCAGGACGTTAGAATTGGGGAGTCCACCTCTGAAAAGAGGCCAATCATAAGTGGAGTCCCTCAGGGATCAGTTCTTGGACTGCTCCTTTTTGGCATTTACTTCTCTGAAGTCAAGGCCAATGTCAGTGGTCTCTGGCTGACTAAATTTGCAGATGATTGCAAATTAGGAGCTGACATTGAATCCCACACTGACACAAATGTTCTCCAGGAGGGGCTGACCCAGACAAACAACTGGTGTCAGAGCCATGGACTAAAACTAAATGCCAAGAAATGCATAATAGTTTCCTTCAGGAAGTTATCCACCCTGCATAACTATCATATTGATAACACAACCCTTAGAGTTCACCCAGTAGTCAGGGACTTAGGGACACACATAGATAGTTATCTAGCCTTTGACCAGCATGTGTCTGCAGCAGTGAGTAAATCATTCTATGTTGCACAACTTATAAACAAAGGTATGGCATCTAAGTCCAAGGAAGTCATTGTTCTACTGTATTCAGCATTCGTCAGACCTACGATTGAGTACAATGCCCCCTTTGGTATGTACCCAATCAAGCATATCCAACAATTGGAACATCCACAGAGGTTCCTCACTAAAAGAATACAGGGCTTAAGTAAAATGTCCTATGCAGATCATCTCAAGGCTGTAGCCCTGTATTTTGTCTCCTACAGGCTTTTGAGGGGAGATCTATGCCTGACATACAGGGCATTCACAGACCTCACTATGATGGACCTCCTGCATATCCACAAAACAAACAGCACCAGAATTACCCATTCTAAAGACTTAAACCTTGCCTGTGATATAAATAGGACCTTCTGGAGAGAGAGGTATGTATCCCAGAGATTACCCCGTCTCTGGAACAGGCTCCTCATCCATGTGAAGCAGAGTTACTCCCTAACCCAATTCAAGTGTAACCTGGACAGTTGGATGGGGAACAGGAAATTCATCCCTGGTTTGGCGGCTATGTCTCTAATGGACACAGGCAACCTGTAAATGGTTCATCTCCCAGGTCCCTGCTTGTAAATGTTTAATCTCCCAAACCCCTGCTTACACTTATCAAGGGAACCAGAACTTGTCAGAGATTTGAGATGCATGGCTAGGCTTAAAAAGGCTCTTGTGGCTGTTAGCCTAGTAAACACCTATGAACCTATGAAGATATCTGTCTGTTGCCTTGTGCATTAAAATGCCTCATTTATATGTTAGTTGATAACCTTATATGTCTTTCAGGAATATCAGAACTTGATCCTGACAGAATGAATATGGTGTTAAAATGGTACTAGAAGTGGCAAAATGAATAACTTCATTTCTGATTAGTGAGATGCCAGCTGTATGAATAATTTTCTCTGTTGTTACTGCACCTGCTACAGTGGATGTATACCTCCCAACTATCCAGATTTTTGACTCATATTTTTGTTGTTTTTCTCATAAAAGTTGTGATTTTTTGATGAATCATTGAGGATTGAAGTCACTAAAGAATGATATACATTTGAGTTTCAGATTTCGTATTCTTTAGATAAACGCATAACACAAATCACGTTATTTTAACAACTTTTTAAGTTTATAAGAGCAATATTTAAAATGTCTATATTTTTGGACCTTTGTCCCCCCATTATTTTAGGCTTCGTCCAGATTTCTTGAGCTAACAGATTGAGAGGTATGATTGGATATCCTTTACTTTTACTGCAGAATGCCTAGTGAATATTATCTCATGGTGTATGCACCATTATTTACTTTTTTGATCAAAGTTTGCTTCATTAACTTTACTTCAGTCTGACAGCTAGAGCCTTGCTTACAAAATGCAGAAAACAGACTTTTCCCATGAGTTATATACCTACCACACAGACAAATAAAATCGACTCTGTACTGCCAACTGATAAGTAAACATGCAAAAATGCAAGAATAAAAAAACAAAAAACAAACAAAAAACAGACCACCAAAGACGCCACTAGAGAAAAATGAAAAGCTGTTGTCTGGGAGTAGTAGAATCCAAGTTGTGGATTTACCATTGATTAAAAAAACTGGATTCTGCTACTCACAGGAGTTTGCTTTTCCGTTCTCTGTAGTGGCTTCTTTGGTGTTCCATTTTTTTGTATATAACTCAGGCATCCATTTTGAGAAGTTTGTCCTTGATTTTTGTCTCATTATGGCAATGCTTCCACATCCAGTATCTCTTAAGCTGCATGGGAACCGATCAGGAGAGTGAAGTCCTGGATCTAGAGATTGAACTATTTGTTGCTGCAACTGTCTTCTATGATAAACAGAAAAAAATACAATATGCTGTTTATTCATATTGCTGGAGGAGAGAAATCCATTGAAATATTTATACTTTTGCTGTAGGTGAGAAAGAAAGAATTAGTTTAGACTACAGCTAACCTGCAGGCATATTTCTAGTGATAGACAAATCTACCCTGTGAAAACACTTATTTGTTAGCAGAAACCAAAAAGTGCCAAGAAACTGTTAATGCTTATCGAACTGAAAAGAGGCATAAAGCCAAAGAATGTGAATTTTGGGCAACCATGTCTCTCACTGAGCAGATTTAAAGCACATCAGACAGAGCAGTATAATGGTGGATTATGATAGGGGCATTCTGGGCAGCTGCAACGGCGCCCACAAGCACCAAAGGACAAGAGAAGTATAGTTGTTCGGAACTGTAGTACTGCCCGCTATTTTTATTCTGTGTTTGAAATTCTTTTCTTTAAATAATGAAGCTTAACATTCATTGATTTAAAGAGCAATAAACATATCATGCAGCAAATAAAATTGACATCCACTCAGAATAATTAGGCTACGGAAATACAATATTACAAGTTGGTTGTTTATCTCCCTCACATGTACTGATGGGAAGAGGGCTGAAATCCAAATAGTAAACATCTTTTTAAAGTGCGTTGTCGCCTCACAGTAAGACGATGTCCGGTTCGATTCTCAGCTAGAGTGTCTTCTGCGTGCAGACATGCGTGAATGGGCATACCTTCGTTGAAGGTTGTGCTTCAGAGCTGGTAACTCGGCATGTAAAAGTCAACTACCAAACATTAGCGGACCGGAGTTCCGCTGTGGCGACCCCTAATCGGGAAAAGCCGAAAGACAGAACATATTGGAAAGTCAGATCCAAGCTTCTGAATTATTGAGAAGACAACGGATGTGAAAACAGCATGATGGTTGCAGTGATAGAAACTTGACTCAAAAAGATTCAGAGTGACACAGGGGTCAGTGCTGGGCTCCCTGTTGTTTGGAATAGACTTCTCAGAAGTTCAGGCCAAAACAGAGGGGCTGCGGCTGGCTAAGTTTGCTGATGACTGCAAATTAGGTGCAATCATTGAATCCCTAAATGATGTCAATATACTTCAAGAGGAACTTACACAAACCGATGATTGGTGCCAAAGCCATGGACTCAAACTCAGTGCTAAAAAATGCATTATCATCCCTTTCAGCAAAAACGATATCCCTGCAGACTATCATATAAATAATAATACTCTAAGTAACAGCTCAGTAGTGAGAGACTTGGGAACACAAATTGACTGTAGCCTAAACTTTGACCACCATGTGTCTACTGTGGTAAGGAAAGCATTCCACGTCTCACACCTCATTAGCAAAGGATTGCCTCAAGAGTGAAAGAGGTCATAACTCCCCTGTACTTGACCCTTATCAGGCCAATAATTGAGTACAATGCTCCTTTTGATATGTACCTTACCAGGCACCTGCAGCAACTTGAGAGACCTCAGATATTTCTAAACAAGAAAATTCAGGGTCTCTAGCACATGTCATACATTGACAGACTGAAGTCACTGTCACTGTACTCAGTAGTGTACAGACTATTTAGAGGAGACTTGTGCCTGGCTTACAGAGCAATCTCAGATTCAAACCTAATGGAAATGCTGCTCATCTGCAAGTCAAATGGACAAGGGTCACCTGCTCCAGGGACCTTAACCTGGCCTGCAACATAAGAAAGGACCTGGACAGACAGCATTGTCTTGCAGAGTGCTGTCACTCCTCTGGAACAGGCTACCAATTCACATTAAACAGAGCCCCTCTATGACCCTGTTTAACCATAGCCTGGATGACTGAATAAGAAAACATAAATTCCAGCCGGGGATTTCACCTATGACCCTACTAGATATGGGCAGTCATTGATAACTAAGATCTTGAGTTTTGGCAAGATCCTTTATATTGGGAACATACGGCTAGGCTTATAAAGACCATTGGCTCAATAGCTAGTAAACACCTATGAACATTAAATGAAATTTTTAGTTAGATGTCTCACATAAAAGCAACAGTGGTGGGTTCTCATCAGAGTCCAAGAACTTGTATTATGCAAAGAGAAGATACGTAGTTACACGAGAGAAATTATGGGTATTTTGTGAAACTGCAGAAACAAAACTTCTTGCTAGAGGGTTGTATAGGCAGACCTGATTTAGAAATGTCAGGGTCTATGCCTGAATTACATGTGAAATTGTCCTTAGCTGAAGAAAGAGCTAAATCTCTGAATTCAATTTCACCTTGTACTCCTGAGTCTACTGCATGAAGCTGTGAATTGTTACCTTTCAATTCTGCTGCAAAGAATGGTGATTATGAATTATTAAAAAGCCTTCCAGACTCAGCAACTGCACATGATTTTGTAGTGCCAGTTAAATTTTAATTGTGGAAGCTCTATGACATAGAGAGATGAAATCCTGAATAAATCTCATGCAAGCTGTGTTTGATTAGATGTCCTGGTGCCAGAGGAGCCAGTACAGGGAGGGAAAGGAAAGGTGGGTCAGTGTCTGCTGACATCTTCCAGCGGGAGGAGCCAGCTGGGGAAGGAGAGGAATGATGTGTCAATGCCCATTCGCTCACAACTCCTTGGGGAGGAGTCAGCTAGAGAAGAGAGGAATGATGAGGCAGAGTTTACTCACATCTCCTAGGGGAGCAGCCAGCAAGGAAGGGAGAGGAATGATGAGGTGGAGCCATGAGGAGGAGCCAGCTGGGGGGAGACGGAATATGCAGCAGGGCCTGCTCTCACCTCTCGGGGAGGAGCCAACAGAGAGTGCAGAGGAATGATGATGCAGTTGCCTGTTCACTTCTCCTAATGGAAGAAACTAGCTGGGGGGGAGAGAGAGAAATGACAAAGCACAGCTTATTCACATCACCCAGGGGGAGGAGCCAGGTAGGAAATGACAGGAATGGTGAGGTGCAGCATGTCCACATCTCCCAGGGGGAGGAACCACTGTAGGGAGGGAGGGAGAGGAAAGGTGAGGTAGTGCCTGTTCATCTCTGTCAGGTAGGAGGAAGTGGAATGATGGGGTAGTGCCTGTTCACCTCTCTCAGGTACAAGGGAGAGGAATGATTTAGCAGTGCCTTCTCAGTTCTGTCAGGTAGATGGTGAGGGGTGATGAGTCACTGATTTCTCACCTGTGTCAGGTGCTAGGGAGTGAAATGATAAGGCAGTTCCTGTTCACCTCTGTCAAGTACAAGGGAATGGAATGATGAGGCAGTACCTGCTCACCTTTGATAGGTAGGAGGGTGAGGGAGTGATGCATCACTGATTGCTCACCTGTGTCCGGTGGGAAGAAGTGTACTTATGAGGCAGTGCCTGTTCACCTCTGTCAGGTATAACAGAGAGGAATGAAAAGGCAGTACCTGTTCACCTTTGTTAGGTAGGAGGTTGAAAGGGTGATGAGTCACTGACTGCTCACCTGTGTCAGATGCTAGGGAGAGGAACGATGTGCAGTGCCTGTTCATCTCTGTTAAGTAGGAGGGTGAGAGGGTGATGAGCCACTGATTGCTCACCTGTGTCAGGTGGGAGGAAGTGTAATTACGAGGCAATGCCTGCTCATCTCTGGCAGGTATGAGGGAGAGGAATGGTCAGGCAGTACCTTTTCACCTCACTCAGGTATGAGATAGAGGAATGGTCAGGCAGTGCCTTCTCACCCCTGTCAGGTAGGAGATAAGGAATGATAAGAAAGTACATGCTCACCTGTGTCAAGTGGGAGGGACAGGAATGATGAAGCAGTGCCTTCTCACCTGTGTCAGGTGGGAGAGTGAGAGGATGATGTGCTGGACAGGCTGACTTGTCTATTGTCTGGTGGAGACAAAAGGTCATGAAGTTAGCAACTACCCCACAAGGTATATGGGTGGGGATACATGGGGTATCCATCACTTAAGAGGTGAGATGCTTCCCTAGACACATCCCCATTGCATGTACATGTGCAACTGTATTTAAAAACTAGAATGTTGTATGAGTTGGGCTAACACAATCCTGCATACCAGCTCACTTATACTTACCATCTGACCACAATATGATGACTTTTATTTGGCTGAGCAACTTGTGTGTCTTTGCATTTTTAAAGCCTCATGCAAGTGCTAGTCTAATTTGATAACATCTCTTTCAGAAATGTCAGAACTTGTGTCTGGAAGACCAAACCATACTATTCCAGAAGATGTGCACTAAGAGTCCAAAATGGCAGTACGTTGTGGGGCTCTAGAGTCTGGGTCCATTCACAAGGGTGCCCTGGAATACTGTGTGTCCAATATTCCACTGCAGCCTTCACCAGGACAAGAGATTTAGAAATGGATGGATTTTTTTAGGAATCCAGTGATCCTAGAAATGTTGTTTACTAGTACTGTTTATAGGCAGCAAATGACTGACCCAACACTCAGTGGTTTTGATGTGGGAGGGAAACCAGAATGCTTGAATGACAAGTAATCCATATGCAGGTATCAGGGATGTCTTTACTGAAATGACAACACTACCTGGGCGCCCTGAAAAATAAATAAAATAAAATAAAATAAAATATGTACATTGAAGATCTGCAAAATGTATGTCATTATTTAGTGACTGCAATCCTCAGTGATTTGCCCAATAAACACACTAATTTTATGAGAAAGAGATCAAAATATAAGGCAAAAATCTGGACAGTTGAGATGTATGAACCTCTGGGATGTTTTGCAAAATCAAGAACAGCTGACAGCCCATATGCCTAGGATTTTTCATTCAAGTCAATTTTGCTGCAAATGCTGTAATACATCTCTAAATCTGCAATAATACACCTTTAAAAATGGCAAATGTCAACCCTTGCATTGTCAACAATAAATGGACTCTCTCAGAAGCATGGATATCATATCACATCTCATTGCCCTAACAAAAACACGGGCAAAAGATTATTTCTGCCCTTAGTACTCATAGTCCTTTATAATTGCCCTCCACTACCTCATCACCTAAGGATGATAAAAGCCCCAACTGGACACTAAGTCACATAATTTTAGGCAATAACCTAAACCTCTTTATAGGTGTTGTATGCATCCAACCACCCTCCTCTATAAACATTATTCAATATGCAATCAATGAAATGGTTGAAAGAGAAATAAAAATATAATTTTAACGACTATAATGGGCGATTTCAATCTAAATGCCCATGGCTCAGAAAGACCTAACCTCTACAGGATGCTAAACACCCATAGGCTAGAACAATTGGTAAAACAACTAACAAGGCCAAACATATTAACTGAAAACCACATGGCTGATCTCATGATAACAGACACATGTTTACATATGGATATACTTCCTAGTTTCATCAGTGATCACCGTCCACTACTATCCATGTGGCCTTTTAAAACCAAAAATATCCTCAAGTCCCAATTACTGGTAGATCCTTTTCTCAAAATAAGTAACCATTATTTGTTTAGTAACATAAATTAGACTACTCTGAATTCTCAGTCTAATCCCATAATTGCCCTAGATTACTTCATCAACAAACTCTTAAGTTGTACAGGAAACACTCTTTCCTGTAACAAGACGGTGTCTTTTGGGTCAAATATATCCATGACCCATGAATGAAATTAAAATATTAAAGAAAGGGGAAATGCCAGCACAATATGGAAACCCCCCTCATCTAAGCCACTACCACAATAAGAAAGTAAACTAGAACACCTACCAATAGTGAAAGCCTTATACCTTAGACAAAGGCAAAATGTTCTCTTCTTACAACCAAAACTGTTCTGTAAAGAAGTAAAATGTCTAATGGATAATACTACTAACAACTTTATAAACCCAGTAACCAACCAGACAGCCCTAACTTCTTTGCTAGCAACTTCAAAAACTATCTCCTCTCTACCATACATGAACGACATCACAAATGCATTCCCTTCTCACCCTCCTCAAAATAGTACTTCCTCTCTAAATTTTTTATTTTTTAGCTAATTATGTTGCCACTTTTCACTTCTTGGTTATAATTGAAAAGCAGACCAAATCTTTACTTTTTAAACTAAATCAGAAAGTTATAGGTTCATAGGTTTGTACTAGGCTATCGGCTCTAGGGCCTATGCAAGCCTAGCCATAACAATTCCCTGGCTATTTCTTCCCAGAATATTTACTTCCCTGGTCCCCTGTCTAGCAGGGTGACTGATGTGATCCCCAGGGTTAATTTCCTATCTCCCATCCAATCGTCAAGGTTCTTTTGAAAAGGGCCAAAGAGGTGTTCAGCATGACATGTATAGGCAGACTATTCCAGAGTATGGGGAGTCTCTCGATCAGGTACCTATCCCTCCAGCATGTTTTGTTCATTGTGTTAAATACCTGGAGCATGTGGCTCTGAGGGATTGGGATTTCTTTAAGTGGAACATGTCCAACAGCACTGGGTTTGACATGGCCTTGTATGTTAAGCAAAGATCGCCTCTGAGTAGGTGATATGCGACAGAGTATAGCTGGAGTTTTTATACATGGTCAGCATAGGGCATCTGCTTTAGGCCTGTGATTCTTTTAGTGAGGTATTTCTGTGGCCTTTCCATTTGTTGCAGATGTCTTGTGAGGTACATACCAAACGAGGCGTTGTACTCTATAATGGGTCTAATGAGGGATGAGTACAGTGGGACAATGACCTCATTTTTTCTGGATGAAAAGCCCTTAGTGATGAGGTGTGCCACATAGAAGAATTTCCTGACTATTGTGGCTATGTGGTTATCAAAGGTGAGATCACTGTCCACCTGTGTCTCTAAGTCTCTTATCACACTTTCGGTGTTTAGTGTACTGCCACCTATGTGGTAATTCACGGGTACATGTTTTTTCCCAAAGGGGATAACTATACATTTCTTGGCATTGAGCTTGAGCCCATGGCTCTAACACCAAGCATCTGTTTCTGTAAGGCCCTTTTGTAGAATATCCACATCATTTGGGAATTCAGTAATGACTCCCAGTTTGCAGTCATCTGTGAACTTTGTTAGCCAGAGTCCCTTAGTGTTGGCCTGTACTTCAGAGAAGTAGATGCCAAATAAGAGCGGTCCCAGGACTAAACCCTGAGGTACTCCACTTGTCACTTGTCTGGAGCTGGATTTTGAGTTGACTACTTTTACAGTCTGCGTTCTGTCAGTAAGCCAGTTGGCAACCCATCGAGTGACGTAGGGATTAATGCCCAGCTTAGTAAGTTTATCTTTGATTCCAGAGTGGGGGATGATGTCGAAGGCCTTGGAACGGTCCAGATAGGCTCCTAAATTCCTTAATCTATCAGCAGCAAAAATTGCAAAACCGCCAAAACATATTTTTAACCTCTCACTTACCATACCACTCACTTTCAAATCCTCAGTCATCATGCCACTAACAAAAGTCCATTCTCCCTCTAAATTTAAGGATTATAGACTAATTTCAAACCTCTGTCCCATTACTAAAGCATTTGAAAAACTAATCTATCAACAGATGTTTAAAAAACATAAATTGATCAAGTTCAATTCTCACCTTTGGAAGGGATGTTGTTGACCAGGCTTAAAATAGTCCAGACTCCACAGAGGAAGCTAGCCTAGTAATTACCTATGAACCTAGATGAAACAGGTACCTTCAAGGCAATAAACCATAGCCTTTACATAATAAACTTCAAAAATTTAATTTTGGTGAAAACATCATATTCTGGTTTCAAAAACTACTTGCAGGATAGACCATTTCAAATCTTTGCTAACAACAGATTATTTGACACAAGTGCAGTGAATGTAGGTGTACCTCAAGGCTTGGTCGTAGGACCACTACTGTTGTTGTACTTCCTGAATAACAACTCTCTTGACTTGCTGAAACTAAAATTAAGTATGGATGCCAATGATATCCTTCTCCTAGAGGCTCATAAAACCCACCAAATACTGCAGAAAACAAGTGTCAGTTCACAAACCTTTGTCATTGTCTCCACAACAATAAACTCCAAATTAACAGCACCAAAGCAAACATCGTGCTATTCTCTACAGCAAGAAACTCGAATCTCTTCCTCCCTTACAGATTGTTTGTTTGTGTCTTTCAGCTTTTCCTGGTTAGGGGTCGCCACAGCGGAACTCCGGTCCGCTAATGATTGGCAGTAGAGTTTTACGTGCTACGGCTTGCTGGGCGTAACGCACAACCTTCAACGAAGGAACGCCCATTCACGCATGTCGCCACACAGAAGACACTCTGAGAATCGAACGGGCAACGTCTAACTGTGAGGCAACTATATATATATATATATATATATATATATATATATATATATATATATATATATACACCTTTCCTATATCTAGTGTAGTCCAGATTCAGATTTGCTGTATCCAGGACTGTATGTAAGCTTCTGAGCCCCCCCAAGCTTTCTGTGCTGGAAGGAAGCCTTCTAGCTTATCAGTGGGACTGGTAAGCACTAGGTAACCTTAACCTATCTACCACATAAGGAGTGGTTCTGGCCCAGAAATTGTAGTTATTGGCCATTTGGGCAGTTTTTCCATCTCTCTCAACTTTCTGATTTAAAAGCCCACATTTGCACTTGTTTCCCCCCTTTCCTGTAACTAGTTTAGTCCAGATACAGATTCTTAGTTTTAGCACTTGAATTTGCTTATTTGTGATCAGCACTTAAAACCAAATATTCCAAATGTTACTGAACAGTGATATCTTGGGGTAACAAATGATCCCTTAATGAACTTCCAACATACGTATAGATAACATTACCACCAAAAGTTTTACGACAAAAACAATGTTATTATCTCTCTCACATTCTCGCACCCATTACAAGAAATGCTATTGCCAAAAATTTCCTTGTATCAAAGATATTTATTCTTTTCTGCAAAAAACATGCAAAAATTTCAAATTGCTGAAAATAAAATACCTGCTCTGCATGCAGATTCAAACTACTGTCACTGTACCTTATATGAAAAAGCCAACTGTTTACCAATAACTCTTCTTACTTAATGTACTGACTGTCAAAATTCTACAAAGTGGATATTTATCACTCGCCTCTCAAATATCTACTCCAAATTAAGGAGCAAAACACCTTAGGAACAGACAGAAAAAGTACATTCATCTTGGCTAAACCTAGATACCAATTAATCACAGGAGAAAAAAACCCTGTCTTGGACAGTATCAGCTGCGTGGACTCAAACTACCTACAGACAGAGAAAATCTTCAGACATTCAAAAGAGAGAAACAAAAGCTCAGGCAGCACTTGCAAAATGAATCTAAATATATGTGCTTTCATGGCACAAACTAGGTCTGCATCTGCAACATATAATGGCAGGTAGACACGTGCAACAATGTATACTCTTGTACATAATGTAAATATATATGTATATGTATATATATATATATATATATATATAGTTTTTATTATGCAATCTTTTGAGTAACTGCATGTTGAATATTCTCTTTATGTAACTGTAGTCTATTGTTTTACTGTTGCACACTAGTCATGGTTGAAACGGGTCAGTAGCCCAGCTCACCAAATTGTAAAATAAAATAAAATAAATTATTATGGAGGGTAAAACAGTTTTCTCGGAAAGGTTTCCAACCAAAGATTTCCAAGCTCACAATACCTTTCCCTCTTGCTTTACATGTTTACAACGTATTAAGACATGGCGCTGTGATTCGGAACTCTCCACCTCATTATCACACAGTGTTATATTACATTGACTTATTTTCTTCTGAGCTGCAAGGAGTTAATAATGCTTTTGTTATCCAATTCCTTGTGTCTGTGACCTTTCCCCTTTTAACCTTACAAAGTGTATATCCTGATGGCCTGGAGGGGGTGGGGGTGGGGAACTGAATCCTGTAAATTCCAAGCCAGGATTTTTGATTAGCCAAACTAATCCTAAAATCAGTATGCAGCCATGCCCTGAGTCTTACACAGAGTGCAGACATACATGGCTCCTGCCCCTGAGCGTTGCTAAGCAACGGCACAAAAGGGAATGTAGACTACAGAGGCTAGAGAGAGAGAGAGAGTGTGCCCAATGGCGCACGTGCACTGATTAGGATGCTTTGAGTTCTGTGAAAAAAGAAATGCATCAGAATTTATTGGTTCACGTGGGAGAGCTGAGAGACCAAGAAGTATGGCACACTGCATGCCCTCACTTCCTCTTAACGTTTATGTCAATACTTGGCTGGCTTTGTAAAGATTTGCCTTTTCGTGGGATAAGAAAGGACTAATATTTTATTTTATTTATTTACCATCAGCAGCAATGGGTTCAGATATGCAAAAATTATAATGCACATTAAGCAGTGTATCCGCATCCCCACTTTATGAAAATGACCTTTGTTCTGTGGTATGCAGAACTGAAACCCTTTAAGTTCTCTGCTGATTTGTGAATAATATATTCCTCGTAGGCTTTTAAATATAATGCAGAGAGAAGTGTTCACCCTGGCTTTCAGAGGCTGCTTTTAAATATAATTTATTTACTGTTTAGTTTTGCTGGGCCAAGGCCCATTTGCAGGTGAGACCTTGGAAGAAAGCTTCAGCAACAGATAACATAATGAGCAGAAAAGGTACACAAGTATATTATTATATGGTTGTCAGGCTTCATAGTGCAGAAGGATAACCCTCTGACTGTATCCCAGTAATCAGGATCAGTGGCCCACTGGATAATGTATCTGTCTATGCATCAGAAGACTGTGGGTTTGACTTCCGTCTGGCTCGGTTGACACATTTTAGGGTTAAGGGTTGGTATAATGGTCAAGGTATTTGTAAGGTTCAAGGTTTGATTCTCAAATGGGAAAATTGGCTAGGCTTAAATTGGCCCACAGAGACAGTTATCCTAGTATTGACATATGAACCTATGTCCCAAATTCAGTTAGTAACCTACGTACAGGAGAGTCAGAGAAGGGTGGGAGTGAATGGCTGATGTAAGCTCACCTGTATCAGGGGAGAATTATGGCATGGTATAACTGCACAATAACTACCCATTGGAGGATATATAAACTACTAGTTTACCATGCAGGCAGTATACTGGCTTATCAAGTTGTCCTTACACTATACCTGAGTCATATCTGTGGACTCATGTGCCCAACTCCTGCCATTCTAGCCTTTACTTCAGCAGTAGTGCCGGAAAGCTCCAGAAAGGGGGCAGGCAACCTAGGGACCAAAGGAGTTGCCTGCCAAGATGCTAACCTTTATAGAGGTCAGCTCTTACTTCCAACACAGAACTGTTGTTAAGAGCACTGCTAGGTAAATTGTCAATTCAGCAAGAGGAGACCCCACAGGGTGATATGGGGTGTACTTGACTTAACAAGCTGTGCCCACACTCTAGATGATCCATGCCTGTGGATGCATACGTTCACGTCTTGGCATTATAGCCTTTACTTCAGAAGTGCCCATGTCTGAGGATGCATACGTTCATGTCTTGGCATTATAGCCTTTACTTCAGAAGTGCCCATGTTTGTGGATGCATACGTCCACGCCTTGGCATTATAGCCTTTACTTCAGAAGTGCCCATGTCTGTGGATGCATACGTCCACGTCTTGGCATTATAGCCTTTACTTCAGAAGTGCCCATGTCTGTGGATGCATACGTCCATGTCTTGGCATTATAGCCTTTACTTCAGAAGTGCCCATGCCTGTGGATGCATACGTTCACGACTTGGCATTATAGCCTTTACTTCAGAAATGCCCATGTCTGTGGATGCATACGTTCATGTCTTGGCATTATAACCTTTACTTCAGAAGTGCCCATGTCTGTGGATGCATGCGTCCACACCTTGGCATTATAGCCTTTACTTCAGAAGTGCTGATCACCTGCAGAAGGGGGAAGGGAACCTACAGACCTAAGGAGCTGGCCTGCTAGGATAATGACCTTTCTAGACTCCAGCTCTTACTCCACCACAGAACTGTAGTAAAGGGCACTGACAGGTAAATTCCCACTCGAGAAAGGAGACACTCCCACCGGGTGATATGGGGTTCTGTGGTCAGTAAGAATGGAGAAAAAGTGAGTAAAGGAGGTAGGCAGATGACCATCAGGCTAGAAAAGAAGAGGATAAAGAATATAAATACCAGTAATAATATAATAGGTTCATAGGTTCATAGGACAATGCTAGGCTATTGGCTCAGAGGCCTTTATAAGCTTAGCCAAGAATTTTGCCCATGCTCCTACAAAGTCAGCACTTGTTTCCCCTGTCCAGCAGGGGTACAGGTGGGATCTCAGGGGTTTATTTTCTGTTTTCCATCCAGTTGTCCAGGTTCCTCTTAAAGAGGGCTAGTGAGGTACTCTGCTTGACATGGAGAGGGAGTCTATGCCACAGATGAACGAGTCTTTGGGACACAAATCTATCCCACAAACAAGTTCTATTAATGTCACAGACCAGGTTGAGGCCTTGCATGAGGGTTGCGCGAATGGTGTTTGACTTACGGATATGCAGCAACTCCACAAAGCCTGGGTCTGAGACAGCTTTGTATGCCAGACACAGGTCACCTCTGAGCAATTTGTACGACTTTTTTAGCCTATCTGTATAGGATAGGTACTTGAGACCCTGGATATTCCTGGACAGGAACCTCTGTGGTCTCTGCAGCTGCTGCATGAGCTTGCCAAGGTACATGCCAAAAGGGGCATTGTACTCGATAATGGGTCTGATAAGGAAGGAATACAGGGATGTTAAGACCTCCTTGTTCCTGGATAAAATACCCTTGCTTATGAGGTGGGCCATATAGAAAGCCTGTACAACGGAGGCAACGTGATGGTCAAAAGTCAGGTTGCTATCAACCTGGATGCACAAGTCCCTCAGGACTGATTGCGTGCTTAGTACATTGTTGTTAATGTGATAGTTAGTGGGGGTGCCATTTCCCCAAAGGGGATAATGATGCATTTCTTGGCATTCAGTTTGAGGCCATGCTTCTGGAACCAGTCATTAGTTTGGGTAAGGCCCTCTTGGAGGATGTTCACATCACTAGGGGAATTTAAGACAGCACCCAGCTTGCAGTCATCTGCAGACTCGGTCAGTCATAGACTACTGGTTTTGACTTGCTCCTCAAAAAAGTATATCTCAAACAGTAGAGGCTCCAAGACCGATGCTTGAGGTACGCAGCTAATTACAGGTCTACTACTAGAGTTGGCTTCTCAGATATTGACTGAGTGGGTTCTATCAGTGAGCTAGTTGGCTATCCATCTGGTAACATATGGGTTGATGCCTAGCTGGGAGAGGTTATCTATTATGTCCAAGTGAGGAATAGTGTCGAAGGCTTTGGCTAGGACAAGGTAGATGGTGTGCACTGTATTCCTCTTGTCTATGGCTTTGGTGACTGTTTCGAAGAAGTTGACCAAATTTATCAGGTATGATCTCCCTTTGACAAAACCAAACTGTGTGGGGTCAAGCATTTGGAGGTTGCCAATGTCCATGTTTATAAGGTCCATGATAATGCATTCCATGGCCTTGCAGACTAGGCTAGTTAGGCTGATGGGCCTATAATTGCCTGAGTCGGTGGACTCTCCACTTTTGTGTAGAGGGATGACAGTGGCTGTCCTCCATTCGGTTGGGATGAACCTGCTGCTCAGGCTTTGGTTGAATAGGGTGCCTAATGATGCTGAGAGCTCTTGCCTGAGTTCATGTAGGACACAGCCACGGATGTTGCCAGGTCCCATGGAGGCTGCATGTTTTGCCTTTGAGGGGGTATTAAAGACCTGCTCCCTGGTGATGAGGGGGAGGGGGGCAGGTGCTGGGGATGTCCTGGTTTACTGATGGGGGACAGGGGGGGGTGATGTTTTCACTGAACCTGTCTACCAGCAGGTTGGCTATATCTACGGTGTTTGTGTATGTGGTGTTCTTGGCCACCAGTTCAGAGCAGATTTGGGAGTTACCTTTGAGATTGCAGATGTAAGTGAAGAAGGCCTTGTAATTGTTCTTAGTGAATGTGGCTAATTTGGACTCAAAGTTAGCCTTAGAGGATTTCACCAGTGACCTTATTTGCTTGTTCAGACAAAGGAGAGATTGCTTTCAACTGGCACCTGCTCCTTGGTCCAGGACAGCAATAATATAATATACAGTAATAGATATAGCCAAGAGTTACATTCATTTCACTAATGAGGTAATTCTGTATAGCAGCAATGATATATGTCCACTTAGTTGCAGTAGATAGACTTGTTATTTTGTTAGGTATTTTCTAGACATATAGGTAGATTGACAAAGGCAGTTTCAACCATGGTCAGAGCACAAACATACCTTTCAACCTCTAAGTTCAAAAAAGCTGGACAAAGTAAAAATAATGGGGACAAATGCCCAAAATCTGTAACAAATTTTAAATATTGCTCTTACAATATTTTGTTGCTAGAATAACAGGTTTAACATCAGCATGTATTTTTTTCTGAGGGATATGAAGCTTGAAACTCAAGTGCATGTTGTTATTTAGTGACTTAAATCCTCGTTGATTTTCCAGAAAACTATATATTTTATGAGGAACAAATCAAAAATATGAGGCCAAAATCTGGATATTCTGTGACAAATCTGGACAGTTGAGTGGTATGAATAAGTTATATAATTCGGTAAGTCTAGTCCACAGATAAAAGTCAGTGTTATTGGTTCTGACAGGTACGAGTTTGACGCACCTTGCATTAGGAAGCATGACACTGGGTAAGATAGCACAAGTGTAACACTGGGATAGCTGGGACTATGTGACACAGAAGTTACACAGTACAATTAGCAGGAGTCAAGTTTGAGAGAGTAAGTAACAGCAGTCATATGCAGGTAGAGAAAAGGCACAGTTTTTATAGGTTAAAGCTGACAGATATAACTAAGAGGGTGGAACTACTTTGTGTCATGGTTGTGGGTTGAATACAGGGAATATAGACACTATGCAGAGAATAAGCAGGTGTGTGTGGAATTGTGGTGTATCACTTACAGTAAGCAGATAAGGAGTACAAATCCCTTTAGGAAAGTTCAGCTTGTGTGTTGTAATGGAAGACTGAACCAGATAGTCATTAAGCAGAGCAGCAAAGGAAGGACAAGGGGACCTGTGGTCAAAGCGGGGCTGCTATGGGAGAGTGAGTGTATAACATTTGGAATTTAAGGAGGAACAACACTAGAAAGAATGAACGAATAAATACATAGATAAATGAAGAAGGGAATTAAGGTGGTGAGACCTAAGGATGAAAAAAGTGCTGTTAAGCTGACGGGTCTGTGCGAGGGACAGGTAATTGAGGTAGCACTGGTATCAGGGCATCTAATTGTGTTCTGTATATAGTGGTTAGTAGTGTTCTGAGCTATTCCTGGATTCTGTGGCACTGCATGGAATTGACTTAATTTTTAGTGCTAATGTTCACTTAAATCAAGAATTACCCTCTATAAGAATTTATTCCGCTTATGCACAGCCCCGGGTTGTTAAGTTAATTAGATCAGATATTACTATTTGCCAACTTAAGAATTATTTTCAGCCTATGCTATTGACCTATACTAACTATCCCCTTCTATCTAAGTTTGTGATAACTCCTTTTACCTACTTTTTTATACAAAACAACACTCTGGGTAGCTGGAAACCAAGAATCGAGTCGAAGGTTTTTTAAAAAAAACAGAATTTAATCACAATCACAGTAGAAAAAAAATCACTCCATAAATAATGCAGCAATAATCTACAATAGTATATCCACAGTCAAGTGCTTTCCAATGGGTATTTCTAAGTAGTATCACAGTTCTGAAGAAGTCCTGGAAGGACAAAAGTGCTTGACTGTGGATATACTATTGTGGATTATTGCTAAATTATTTATGGAGTGATTTTTTTCTACTGTGATTGTGATTAAATTCTGTTTTTTTTTTTAAATCTTTGACTCGATTCTTGTTTTCCAGCTACCCAGAGTGTTGTTTTGGTTCTTGGCTGTTGTTTGCACTCTGTACCAGTTTGGTTCTTTATTGGTTATGGTTCTGGAGACTGGAAACTAAGTTAAGGGACTGTTATTCAGTTCCTGTACTCTGTTGGCAATACTTACTCCAATTCTACCATTGTTGGGTCTCCGGAGAATGAAAATGAGTTAAGGGGTTGTTACCCATTTCCTTGCATATCATTGGTAACATTTACCTTATTTTATTAACTGTGTGACTCTTTCTCCCAAGTTATGGAAGTCTCACATTTTCCTAATGTTTTTGAGGAGGAAATTTCAAATGCTTCCTTCTCCAATGGGCAGGAACCTAATTTGGCTGAGAATAATATCTTTCAGCTAGTTCTTGCCTTAAGTGATAAAGTAACTCGGCTACAAGAAGCTGTAGCTAAATTACAAAACCTGAGAATCCCTTGTGGTGATGCAACGGAGGTGCTTCATGGACGTGTAGCTGTTGAAACATCCTCGGGAATGAACGTTAAGAGCGTGACAGGTCCCCCAGTGTCCGGGCTAGTGATGTCTATGGAATCCATTCCTTGTGGGCAAAAACACACTGAGCAAGTAACTACTTTACCGATCAACAGATTCCAAGGCTGGTTCAATGACGATTTCAGACTATTCAACGAAGTTCCAGTAACTACAGAGGAAACTATGGACAATAGACTTCGTGAACTTGAACAAATGCTTTTCAAGGTACATAACTTACAGTGTGACAACGCGTACCTTTCTGAGTGTGTAGTTAAGCACAGAGTACAAAGGGGCTTGCGTGTTTACAAGTTCCCTAATGGTTTAAAGAAAGGACAAAAGGAATGTGATGAACTTGTTGAAATGTTCGACTGTCACGGTATTGAACTGATGGAATTAATTATTAGAGTTAACAACAACAGAGTAAAGGAACTGTTAACTAAAATTGAAAAATGTAATGATTCTATCTTGAATGATCTGCACTTTGATACTGTTGTTGGGAAGTATAATGCTTTGTTTGACAAAGTTGAGGATGATGTGGAGGTTAACATAGAGAGAAAGAAAAGGAAGTTAATAAGGGACGAGAACGAGTACAGGGATAAGGTGGCTACCCTTTTCCTAAATCGTATGTGGAAACGATTAAAGAAAGTGCTAATGAATCCAGGAATACTATCTTACAGGAACGGCAAAGGGGTTACCAAAGAGACAGTGAGAGGGAGATGGACTATGATAATGAGTACCCACGCATTAGAAGGGCAGAAAGGTTGCAGAATAAGAGGAACCATTATAGAGGTACCAATAAAGTTTTTTTTAGATCCCCAGAGCGGAGGCAGAGTGAATCCATACAAGAATCAGTATCAAAGGAGGGAGAACAGTTACAATTAGGTTCAGAAGAACTTACCTTTAGAAGTGATATTATTAGTTCTTTTGGGGGGGGTTACTTCTTTCCTATCAAGGATTTAATATCTATAGCTATGCAGGTATTGCCACAGACATTTTTTTTCCCTTTTAAGCAAGGGTGTAAAATTTGTACCTGCGAAGAAGGATGATATCACTACTACTATGACGGAGTTTAAGATGTTTTCTAGAAAAATAAATTAGAAATTTATATTTAAGGATAATATTGGAAAAATAGAAAAGAACAGAATAAAGAAAAGTTGTATAAATCCCCCCTTCACCCTTGATAGCTAACTTTGAAAAAATATGTTCCCAGGAGTTATTTGAGCTACATGGAAAAAATAGAATTAAACAACATAATTCAATTTAGGAAGAAAATCATTTACTTATGGAGTTAGGGAGGGATGCGGGGCTTAGGTTTATGAAACCAGATAAGGGGGTGGTATGGCTATAGTGAAAACTGAGGAGTATAATGAAAAAAATCTTCACAATGTTACAGGAAGAGGGTAAACACGAAAATGTATCTAAAAATGAAGTTAATATCGCACACAGGAAAATTCAGTTGGCACTAGAGCATTCTTTATTCCAGGGTGTCATTAGTGAGGAAGGTTTTGAATTTCTAATTGACAACAGTCCCCCCTTATCGACTTATAATAACTAGCCAGAACAGTTTCACTTACTCCTTGGGTTTATTTATTGACTGAGTTGTAAGGAAGTCTCTTACCCCTATTGACTACATTCTTAATGACTCTTGGGACTTTTTAAGTCATATTAAAAATGAGTTTTTTGATGGGAATATAAGTTTCTCTGCTGTTGATGTGGTGGACTTATTTACCTCTAGCCCTCATGACCTTGGTTTGGAGCTTTACCATGAAGTGTTCAGTGGCGGATCCAGGAATCTGTGAAAGGGGGGGGGGTGCAGTCTGGTTAGTCAACTTACCAGAGTGGGAGTGAGAAAATGGGACACTGTTTTTTTTGGGGGGTGGTATAAAGATCACCTTAAGATGCTCTGACATGTAAAAAGAAGGCAATATACATTCAGTTGACAGATAAATTTATGGATGACCTCTTAATACAAACTTCCTGCTCATAATTAACACTAAAAGGTATCTTAAGATGCCAAATATAACTGTAGTACAGTAAACAAATGTAGTAGACAGCTGGGGTAGTGGATAGGCTGTGTTTTATCCCCTTCTACACTCAGAGGCAATGGGACACCCTGAAGTAACTGCAAACATTCACAGAGCTGAGGAATTTACTCCTAAATTAGCCACTATAGACAAAATCCCTACTGCAGATTAGGTGGTACCACTGTAGCTGGGATGTGTGCATGTTGTGGATTCTCCTTGCTTGCTTAGTGGCTATTAAAACATTTTACGCCAATATCAATATCACTTTTTTCACATTCAAACTTTTCACCACATTTGACAGGGGATAAAAGGGATTTATAGTGACTGTGTTACATTTACAGATTAGCTAGGAGTCATATGATGTTATCCTATGTGCTAAGAACACACCTTTCCTACTTAACTTTAGTGCCTACTACTTTTGAAAGTCTCTGTGGCTGGTGGAGGGTTGTCTATATTTCTCCAGAACTCCATCATATCTAGGCTTATATAGCAAAATAATGACCTAGAAATACTCCATGTACTGTTAATGTAAATAAGATAATCTGCTACCTGCTAGCCAATTACCAAACTCCTTTCATCTCACCAACGCGTGAAGCATACATAAACTGAGGTCACCATACCTCTCAACCTGCAGACATCAAAAATATAGATAAAGGGTCTTGGAAAGCAAATATATCCAACCAACAATCTGGAATCTAACATCATAACTTCCAACTTAACTATGAGTGTAGGATGGTATCACTCAGAAACAAAGTTTATAAAAAAGTTGAGTGCTAAAAATGACTCAAAATATAGCACAGTTTACTCAAACATGTGACATAACCTAATAATTAAGATATGCAGTATTTCCATATCTCAGTAAACAAGCACCCTGAAAGATAGGCGGAACTACCTACAACATACTAAGTACAGCAAGACACCTGAAAGGATAAATGGCCATCAAAGGAGAACTTAAGTTACAGGAACCATAGTGTACAGAGATGCTATCCAGATTACCTGAGGATATCAGTTAAGAAATCAGTCTCTAAAGGGAGGGGTAGATCTTAAAATGCAAAAAGATTATCTGCAATCAGATCAAGCAGATGATTACTAGATAAAATTCCTTTGAACTGAACACACACACACAATCGCAAAATCGCTCTCTCACCCAAACCGTTTGGAAGACTGCCAATTCACTTACAGTATGTGTTTGGGATGTGGGAGGAAATCAACGCACCAAAAAGAACGCCAACACTGGCATAGCAAAGACATATAGGCTCCATACAAGCGACAGCCCATCCAAGAAGTGATCAACGCACCAAAAAGAACGCCAACACTGGCATAGCAAAGACATATAGGCTCCATACAAGCGACAGCCCATCCAAGAAGTGATCAACGCACCAAAAAGAACGCCAACACTGGCATAGCAAAGACATATAGGCTCTATACAAGAGACAGCCCATCCAGGAAGTGAACTGCAGACATAAAGTCTGCAAGACAGCAGCACTAGTCGCTACACCACTGTGTTACTAACCTTACGTTTGTACTATATTTTGCAAGATAAACCGGAGTAGGAAGACTCAGTATACTAAACAATTTGGAGGGCATGGATGTCTCAAAAGAGACACAAGGATTTTTTTAACCAGTAAATCCACTAAATACAAGTGCATATTTTCAGAGGTAAACAAAGAATGCTATCTACTGCGGTGGTGGTGCTGCGGTAGCGTTCTCGCCTCATAGCAAGACGTTGTCCTGTTCGATTCTCAGCTAGAGCATCTTCTGTGTGGAGGCATACGTGAATGGGGCGTCCCTTCGTTGAAGGTTGTGCATCAGGGCTGGTAACCCGGTACGTAAAAATGCACTACCAATCATTAGTGGACCGGAGTTCCTCTGTGGCGACCCCTAGCCGGGAAAAGCCGAAAGACACAACAAAAAACCAAAGAATGCTATCTGGTTACATGACTTTTACTGATAATCAAACTGGCAAAATAATATCGAGGAAATCAAACTGGAAGCAAAAGGACTGACTTCATTACATCTCGTAGCTTTAACCACCGAGGAAAACGGATTTCACAGAGTGGTGAATAACTGAAACATTACAGGGCATGGTAAAAACTAAAAACAGTTACAGAGTTCAACTAAGTATGGGTCATAAGAGCAGAATACAATTCCCTACAACATACCATGACACTGTAATACATACATGTCTTTCTTCACAGTATTGCTATAATGAACAGGGCACTCTTAGCAATGCGGACGACTGGTTGGATTGCACATTCATTTGTTCCTAGCACAATCAAGACTATACCTGTATCACCAAACCTTTAATGGAAATACTGCATTTCTCAGAACTCCCTATATTTATTCAAGCCATTACCTCCCCCCACATACATTCAAGACAGCATAAATGTTTAGAACAGTTGCTGTCTCTTTTGTACATATGCAAAAATGTGAAGCTTCCTGTGTTAAAACTGTCTGCTTGTAGAAAGTGAAAGGTTCTTTTTCACGTTGTTTTCTTCAGGTAAAACACTGCAAACAGGATTCTGTACTGCTGGTAGAATTTACAAAAGTCAGAATCCCTTTTTTCCCCAATGTACATCTAAATTAATTTGCAATAACTATAAGAATATAGTAACAATAAAGAAATTAGAGTTCATATATTTGATTTCAGAAATCCGCACAATTAAACAATTAACTTATGAGTTTCTTTAAAGGAATGATTCAATTATGTAACAAAAACGTGTACATATTGAATGAATCAAAACGTTTCCATAGCATGCAAGCCTCCTCTGAATGTTTAAAAGTCATAATGAATGATTTGGTCCTTCTGCTACAATTTAGAGGCAACCTTTTTTCACCTTTTGTCACTCATTCATCAAGCATGTCTGCATTAGTTTTAACTGCATGAACAAAAGTGGATAAAACTTCTCAAGCCAACATAAACATTTAAATTTAAAAAAAAATACTACTTTACAGCTTTCAGACTTTTACTGTATAATAAAGTCACATTATTTTGCACAACAAGATGTATTTATTCCAAAAGCATACAAGGTATAAACTATGTACCACATGGGATTAGATGTTGCAACTCTTTTGCATCCCCCATAAAACAGACATCTTTGCACAAAGCTCTTCAAGAATACGCATTTGACACAGTTTATATTCATTCACACCCCACATTTTACAAAACTCACTACACATACTCTGCAAGAAAAGTATTTAGAAAAGTTGAAGTTTTGATGGTAATTATGTAGTTACTAATCCAATACAACAGACTTTCCATAAAGTTTTAAACTGAGTGTGCCCTTCTCATACCTAGAGTAGTCCACCACAAAACAAATACATTTAAGATCAATTTGTTTGCTAAGTCAGCTCCATTCTTTTCAAAATGGCAGCCATCAAGCAGGCAGCTAGACTTTGTGGATTAAACCAAGTTATAAACAGAGAGGGGACAAAACAATATCCATAAGGGAACACAGCCTAAATACAGAACACCCCCACGTATCCTTAAACTAAATGGACCATTCTAAGTGACTTCCCCTACACAGGAGCACCATCATCATAGCAACGAGACACTGAAGTGGTTTAGCCAGTTTTATTATGAGCTCGTTGAGTCATGTAGTTTCCAAAAAATTCTTACTAAAAAAGTGTATTTGTTTCACTACATTATTGTCCCTGTAGAAAAAAAATGGCAAATGTCCAGAGATTTTATAACAAAAAAAATTTCCTAAGTTTTCTTTAATAGTTGCAAATACATTTTTGTTGTATCTGAAACACATAAATGTTATATGAAACAGCATAAGCATCAAGCTCTGCAAAAATAAGTGTTTATTTTAGCAAAAAAATGAAGTTGTCTCTTGCACTAACCATGGGTATCGTTTGTCCTGCAAAATCTCACATTTCTACTTTCTGCATTTAAAAAGGTGGCAACTCTAACTAATATTCACTTAGAAAGCTGACAGAACAGGAGAATTTATAACACTCTGTAACTCTAATGATTTGAATTATGTATTGACTATAACACTCACTCATTCCGTACTGAGGTACAACCCAAACTTTACAGGCAAAACCAAGGACACTTGAGAGGTTATGTTACTTAGAACACTGATTCAGTTGCTGCTAAAGAACGTGCGAATGTTGCTGCACTTTGCCACTCAAAGCCATAAAGAGATACTGCGCGTTTCAATATTTAGCAGTTAGTATGCCTGATTACACCCTTGAATGCGAGACAGGACTACTATAAGCACTAATGCCCCAGCACTTAAGTCGGAACTTTTGCATCTCTACTTACTACAAGAAACAGATGTGACAGAGCTTTTAGTGAAGGCAGTATGAGGTTAAACAATAACATTATTACACCCAATACAATTTTCTGCTTCAGCTCCCTTTCACCTTTACTGACGTCACAGTAGGCACAGGGTTTAATCTGGGAGTCAGAACAATTCCTCACCTATACAAAAGGCTGATTGGGGCTACATCCTTTCAGTTATGTTACCTCAAGTCCCTAGATAAGGATGTCAAAACCATGTTGCTCAGTGAAAGGACAGAGACGGAAGGCTAAATTTACAAGATAACGACTAAAGGGGGCACTTGCTCCAACAACTTGGGCTCCTTCAATCAAGCAGTCTTTGGCCACCCACAAATGATGAATGGACCCTGGTATCAGATAGGGTGGGGGCAAAGCCTGGGACAGAGTGACTGGCATTTGCATTTTCTTTGCACAGCTACTGCTTAGTTTTCAGGAGATGACTGCTGATTTATTGGCCTCATTGTTTTTCTTCTCCGAGCTCTGCCCTTTGCACACATCTGGCTGTTTTGATCAGCTTCATGGGTAATAGTAGGCTAGCTGCCCTTGCAGACCATTTTAAGCCTAACCAATTTCCCTTTCAAAGGGGAGAATCAAATCCTGTGTCTGAGATAAACACCTTAACCATTATGCCAACCCCAACCTCATGCTTAAGCAATTTAGTTTTTAACAGCCATCTAATCCTAACCTTTACCGGCTCAATAAATTCACGGCTATTTCATTCCCAGTACAAGGGTGTGTCTGCAGTAATTGGGCAAATACAGTACAAGCATGTTTTATTTCCATCCTAAGACAATTACAACTGAAAGAACTATATACACACAAAGTTGTGCGCATGCGTACATATGTATAGGTAATGCAACAACGCACATATACACATTCTGTATGGCAGAATAGCATGTACAATTCTATACACACACCACCAATGAAAGTAGAACTGGTGCCCTCAACAGTGCTACAGGAATTAAAAAAAACATGTCAAAGTCATCTGCAATGCGTTTATCTACATCAACTATTTATTCTACTACACATACTTTCACTTCACATTGCAAAGTGCCTTAAACACCCAAGATTACAAGGATATTAATATGCAATCACACATATCTAATTCATCCATCCTGTAAAAATCACACCTGTTGAATTATTCAACTACCACACCTCCACAGTTTGGGACAGTACAAAAAATCTGCAATTTCAGCCTATGACACACTGACACGGACTCAAACAACCTTAAAACGCACACAATATTTAGTACACTACAACTCCCAGCAGGTTGCTCCCACGTAAAAGTAAATGCGTACTTGCTTTCTCAAACAGTGCAGCACCCCCAAAGCACATTTCAAGGAGCAACCGATCAAGCTATATTTCAAAAGCAGGATTCGCAGCTGCAAACTTTTTCAAATAGAGGGGAGGGGGCGCGCGTGTTATATATTATGGTTATTGTGATTACTACCACTATACAGGAAACAGGACTTAGACGGGGATTTGAGCTCTAGTGCCCCTCTCATCAATAAGCAAGTCTTCCTACCTGTTGCCCTCTTTCCAGAGGATTTCTACCAATTTGGCTCCACTGTATGGAAGCTTTGTGCAACTGTTTCTTTGGAAAACACGAAGAACAAGCCCTGCTCTGCACCGTTAGTCCCAAATTGAGGATATTCTGGAACTGCAAACTAGTTTTGCAGTACAACACCACACAGTGTTATATAATATTGGAACAAACAGCTTCCCTTACTTCCCAGCCTTTGCTCTACAGGTATACATGGGAGCATGTTGTCTTTTATCAGCTGTCAAAAGTCAAAAGAATTAGCACATTACCTTTAGCAGATCACTCGTCCATCTAGTTTTTATTTTAAAATTGAACAAGCTTGTCTTCCGACAACAGCTTACACAATGATTCCTGTCAGCTGTCACCAACGTGCCTAAATTACAAGAGGAGATGCAGTTGGAGGAGGACCGTTATGTTATTTAAAAAAAAATCATCATCTGACACCAACCTCCAATCACATCTCCGATGTACTTGGCGCATTGGTGACAGGATTCTTCAGGAAAGATGCACCTGATTTTCAAAAAAAAAAAAAAGAAGAAGAAAGTTTTAAAAGGGGCCGGTGCGAAAGAAGAAAGTTGCAAAAGGGGCCGGAGTGCGCCCCTGCGCCCATGCCTAAATCCGCCACTGGTGTTATTGGAAAGGACTTCTCTAGGTAACACTATGGTGAATTTTGTAATGATGTTAATAGAGACAGTTTTGAAAAATAATTTCTTCTTCTTTGGGGGTGAGTTTTACAGACAAACCCATGGTGTCACTATGGGTACTAGTTGCGCACCTTTGTTCACAAATCTTGTCATGTTTGGCTAGGAAAAACTGTATATACACAATAGTCCATTTGTGGATTCTTGGATTAATTATCTAAGAGTTCTGGATGATATTTTTGTCTTTTGGAAAGTGAAAGGGCAACATGAGAATTTCATTAATTATGTAAATAATTCTTGCGTATATTTCAAATTCACTGGTAATTTTAGTGCTATAAGATTAATTACTTAGATGTACTAATTACTAACAATGTAGAAAATTCTTGTTTTGAGTCCAGGATATACAGAAAGTCCACATTTTCAAACGACTACTTAGATTTTAAGAGTAGTCACCCAATACATGTCAAGAGAAACATTGCAAAGGGCCAGATGGTTCGAATTGCGAGAATGTGTTCCAGTTTAAAAACTGTTAAGGTAGAAATGGGAACCCTGGTAGGTTTGTTTGTGGAAAGGGGGTACCCTTATGAGTTTATGTTACCTATTTGTCATCAAGTTACAAGAGAATTGGGGTTCTAGGTATAAACCACTTTTGGGCTGCAAATTACAAGGGGAAGGTGATGTGTCCACCCAGCCTAAAGATGATTTTTCTTTTTCAGTGGTGACCACCTATAGTAAGAGTAGTGAGAAGATTAAGGCTATTGTTAAAAGAAACTGCCTACTGTTTAAAGGTGACAGAGAAGTGTAAGATGTTGTTAAAAGAAACTGCCTACTGTTTAAAGGTGACAGAGAAGTGTAAGATGTTGTTAAAAGAAACTGCCTACTGTTTAAAGGTGACAGAGAAGTGTAAGATGTTGTTAAAAGAAACTGCCTACTGTTTAAAGGTGACAGAGAAGTGTAAGATGTTGTTAAAAGAAACTGCCTACTGTTTAAAGGTGACAGAGAAGTGTAAGGTGTTGTTAAAAGAAACTGCCTACTGTTTAAAGGTGACAGAGAAGTGTAAGGTGTTGTTAAAAGAAACTGCCTACTGTTTAAAGGTGACAGAGAAGTGTAAGATGTTGTTAAAAGAAACTGCCTACTGTTTAAAGGTGACAGAGAAGTGTAAGATGTTGTTAAAAGAAACTGCCTACTGTTTAAAGGTGACAGAGAAGTATAAGATGTTGTTAAAAGAAACTGCCTAGTGTTTAAAGGTGACAGAGAAGTGTAAGATGTTGTTAAAAGAAACTGCCTACTGTTTAAAGGTGACAGAGAAGTGTAAGATGTTGTTAAAAGAAACTGCCTACTGTTTAAAGGTGACAGAGAAGTGTAAGATGTTGTTAAAAGAAACTGCCTACTGTTTAAAGGTGACAGAGAAGTGTAAGATGTTGTTAAAAGAAACTGCCTACTGTTTAAAGGTGACAGAGAAGTATAAGATGTTGTTAAAAGAAACTGCCTACTGTTTAAAGGTGGCAGAGAAGTGTAAGATGTTGTTAAAAGAAACTGCCTACTGTTTAAAGATGACAGAGAAGTGTAAGATGTTGTAGGACCTGAACCACAAGAAGATTAAGGCTATTGTTAAAAGAAACTGCCTACTGTTTAAAGGTGACAGAGAAGTGTAAGATGTTGTAGGACCTGAACCACAATTTGTATACCGGACTAACAACAATATGAATTTTTTATTAGAACACCCTATTTCTAAACCAGACACCAACCTGAAGGGTACCACAAGGTATGGTGCTTGTGAATATTGTAGGTTTATTTTAACCTCCCCTGTAGTTCATATTGAAAGGGCAGGGTTTGACATGAAGTTGGTAACAGGTTCCTGTATTACAAGAGGGGTGGTTTATGTTGCCATCTGTCAAGACTTACATAGGTAAAACTGAGAGGATGCTGAAAAAGAGGATCTACAAGCACCTCTATGATGTTAGAAGGCAGGATGAAAACAATGCACTGTACCGGCATATTAAAATTAACCCCAATCATATATTTCATTTTGGTATATTACAAGTGGTTGCTAGTGGCAGAGTTAAAGATGTTAAGATTTGCACTCAGTGTGACTAGGATGGATAGGATTAGGAATGAGTATATTAGAGGGTCAGCTCATTTTGGACAGTTTGGAGACAAAGCAAGAGAGGCGAGATTGTGTTGCTTTGGACATGTGCTGAGGAGGGATGATGGGTATATTGGGAAAAAGATGCTAAGGATGGAGCTGCCAGGTAAGAGGAAAAGAGGAAGGCCTAAGATAAGGTTTATGGACGTGGTGAGAGAGGACATGCAGGTGGTTGGTGTGACAGAGCAAGATGCAGAGGACAGGAAGAAATGGAAAGAGATGATCTGCGGTGGCGACCCCTAACAGAAAAAGCTGAAAGATGATGAAGAAGTGGTTGCTAAGGATATTGGGTGGGGGGTGACTGGAAGAATAAGTTGGAAAGGGCTGAAATGAAGTGGCAGATGTGTTACAACTCCACTGTAGCACCAGGATTAAATGATTTTATTTCACTCAAGCCTGACTTAAAATATAGGGCAAAATACTTTGAATAAATGTATATTTTATATATGTAAAAAAAGTATGTTTTTTTAAAAAAAGTTATTTGCATATTTAATTATGTTACTCTTGTGATTGGTTGTTTTGTGTTTCTAAAAATGGGTGTTTTTAAGTAATATCACAGTTCTGAAGAAGTCCAGGAAAGACAAAAGCGCTTGACTTGTGGATATACTATTGTGGATTATTGCTACATTATTTATGGAGTGATTTTTTTCTACTGTGATTAAATTCTGTTTTTTTTTAAAAACCTTCAACTCAATTCTTGGTTTCCAGCTACCCAGAGTGTTGTTTTGATTCTTGGTTGTTGTTTGCACTCTGTACCTGTTTGGTTCTTTATTACTTTTTTATGAAAACTCTCCACCATATCAGTTCAGATTGTATTACTTCTTACTGGTACTGATTTTGTTTCACAGTATGACATCTGCGACCAGGTGCAGCATGCTACATTCTCCCTCGCTGTGCTGAGGCTTACTGTGCTCCCCATACCCTTGCCCCAATTCTCAGCCACCCCCACATCAGCTAAGTATATACTTACAGGTTCATAGGTAAGTACTGGGCTAGCTGCTCTTGTTGGCCATTTTAAGCCCAGCCAGTTTCTCTTTTTGTGCTTGAAATAACCTGTCCCATCTGGTTATAGCTTGGCCTTGCCTATCCCATTGTCGATAATTATATATTACCCCTAATGAGAATAACTGGGATCACACCATACATAATTTGAGGGGACCCATGTATAGAATAAAGCATTTAGGAACTTCCTCTGTCCATTAGCAGTATACTTCCCAGGCTTCACCCCCACATCTATTTCCCTGCCTTCACATGCATCTATTTACTCCACACCTAGTACATTCTATCCAACCCCATCTTATTTCCATTAATAACTCGTTACATCTTCATTGAATACTCTGCTATTTTACTCATCATTTCTTTATTACCCTGTAGAGCCCCTTCCTTTACTTCCCTTCTTCTCCACAGGAGCCCCTTTCAGTTAGCTGTCCATCCCTCCTCTCTCTAGCACCCCTTTTGATATGTTTTTAACCCCTCTGTAATATCTTACTGCACAGTGACCACGTCACCATCTACCTCATTGGATCTTTTCTCCGTACCTTCATTCCCACTAATGCTTACAAATATTACATCCCTGCATTCAGCGAAACCTACATGCTTACAGGTACTTTCACTATCACCACTACTAAACTGGACCAAGCTACATGTTATTCTGACATCTCTTCCAGCCTTGTAGACATAACCCTTTCAAATTCCACAAAACTGAAAATACTACATATTTACTCTAAAACCAAAAGAAATCAATATTCAAGGTTCTATCACTAAAAACCCTATCAAAAATAAAATCTATGCTATCAACTTGTTTCTCATCACCCAGTCAGGTGATATCCCCCCTTACCCTGGTCCTGCCCTTCCACCAACCATCAAACCCTATAGTAAGATATCAATATTAGTTACATTAAATCTCAGTAACATTTGCAAAAAGACTACAGATTTTCATGCCCGGATACCTCAACACACCCTAGATGTCTTAGCAGCCACAGAAACCTGGCTCAGACCCATCATGAGACTCCAAAATTATGTCCCCAGGTTACAGTATAATTAGGGAAGACAGATTACATAAAAAAGCAGGAGGAATTACATTATTCCAACTGACTAAAACTTTATAACTTTTTCAAATCCCATTCCAAAATTTGCCAGTACAGAAATACTCATTACCTTCGTTAAACTCAACAACACAAGTTTGTGCATAACTTTACTGTACATTCCTTCATGTCACAGTTTACCAATTCTCGAAGGTAAACTCTCCTGGATATCCAGTACCATTCCCAACAAAAATATTATATTCGATGATGTTAACATCAACCAGGAGAATTTAACACATGATTTCTCTACTTTCAGCATTAACCTCTTTGAATTCTCTCAACTTATCTGCATCACCAACTAGATATAACAAAAATAACAATCATGGATCTATCATTGGATTCTTCTATCAGACCCCAGTAAATTTACTAAAAGTGGTACTTACCTACTATTCCAAGTGGCTATCTACCTGCCTACACCCACAGAGCTATACCACACATATCCAAAGAGCATCAGTACAGAATGACTCATAACCTAGTCAACTTTAACCCCCAGTCATCCACGGACATTAAAAGGTACGAACTGTTCTGTATTAAAAAATCTATAGTAGACAAGGCAGAAAATTACTTCAGCACTGCATTTCTAGAAACCCTTTACAGTGCTAACCCTATTCACAAAACAAGTACCAAATCCAACCATGCTCCATGACTAAGAAAAACTATGTCTAACAAGGATGAAGCAAGGGAAGAGAAACTTAAGAACAAGACTAAACTCTACTAACTTTAGGCAACTCCGTAATCTGTCCAAAAACAAGTAACTAAAGGTAAAAAAGTCTTCTAAACTCAACTGCAAACCAGTCACAAAAATAGCCCTAAGAAATTCTCACTATTTAATACAGGATCCAAAGACCGTACTGCATGTCCTGATAAAGCTCCCCTGCAAACTGCCAGTATATTTAATACCTGCTTTACAGACAGCATAGCCAGTCATACCCCTACAACTCCCCCCCAACCCTTCCTCCTCCTTAATCCTCAAACCTGTTACTACTGTACTCTCTTATGAAAGTTAAACTAATCTCTCACATCCAGCCTCTCATTTACTTGACGCCAACCAATTAATCTCCACTAACTGTCCTAATTTCACACTACAATCTGTTTTGATCAGCCTCATAAAAGAAAAAAAAACTTCTAGTTAAACTGAAACCCAGCTCTGTGTCTGCAGAAAACCTTCCAAGTGAATACTTGCTGTAGAGTCCATAGCCTATCATATTAGTATAATTACAGATCCATCTCAGAATGTCATGTCCCCGCACTTTAGAAAAAGTCATTCATCACTGCTCTTCACAAGGGAGGTAACCCCACTGAAGTAACTATTGTCCTATTGCTATCCTCGTCTGTCTCCCCAAACTACTGGAAAAAAATGTGTACGTCAACAATTACTCCAATATCTGCTCCAGAATCAAAAATTAACCTTGACTCAATCATAGTACAACAATGGCCTTACTCTCTTTTCTGGACATTGTCAATACTGCAAGAAATTCTGGCAAGCTAGTCTCAGCACTAGTTCTTGATCTGTCAAAGACATTTGATAATGTTTTCCACACTAAATTTCTACAACTGTCCATTACCCAGAGTATTTCTTCTCCCTCTGTCTAATGGTTTTCTAGTTATTTATGTAGCAGACATCAATCAGTACTTATCAAATATCACTGGAGTTTCCCAAGGGTCTGTCCTAAGTTCCCTACTTTTTAATGTTTTCATCAGCAATCTCCATACTTCTCACCAAGGCTCCTTAATTCAATATACAGATGACTTTACTATTATCTGTTCTTCAAATAATCTATCACACCTTCAGCAGATAACCCAAGATGCTCATTCATCAAATTCTGGCTTAATTTCTAACTGCTACTTAATCCTAAGAAAACTATCACTAGACAAAACAAAATTCAAGATCCTTTCTCAGAATAATATAGAAACCTGCTGGCTGACAAGTTCAGTTCAAACTTCTCCCTCATCACCTCCTACCACACCCAAAGAAATACATGCAACCATCCACTTGCTGGTCATTATGAAGGGACAGGTCCTTACTGTGCTCGCTAAAACCAAAAACACAGCCTCCATGGGTTCTAGCAACATTCCAGGATGCTTCTTTAATAGCTTGAAACAGAATCTGTCAGGGCCACTAGAAACCCCCTTTAACCATAGTGTCCAGATGGATGTTGTCCCAGATGAATGGAAGACTGTAACAGTCTTCCCTTTGCACAAGGGGGGGCCCATCAACTGACCCAGGGAACTACAGATCCATAAGCTTGACCAGTCTTATCTGTAAGGCCATGGAGGGAATTATCATGGACCTCATCAATAACAACACTGGAAATCTTCAAACGCTGGACCAGACTGAATTTGGCCTTGTTAAAGAGAGGTCTTGCCTGCTCAGTCTGGTGGACATCTGTGAGAAAGTCACCAGGCCCATGGATGAGGGTAAAACGGTACACACCACTTATCTAGGTGTGGCAAAAGCTTTTAACACAATCCCCCAGTCAGGGATCATAGATAAACTTACTGAGTTAGGTATAAACCCCTACATCGTCAGATGGCTAGCAAACTGGTTCACTGACCGGACACATGTTGTCCTAATTTGTTAATCCACTATTATTAGCGGTATCCCACAGGGCTGAGTGTTGCAATCCCTTCTGTTTGGTATAAACTTCTCTGAAGTGAAAGCCAATGTTGGGAGCCTCTGGCTCACTACGTTTGCCAACAACGGGAAGCAATCAATTAATCCCCATGTGATGATGATAGCCTACAAACAGGCCTAAAATGACTGGTGCCAAAACCATTGTCTGAGACGAAATGCTAAAAAATCCATAATCATACCCTTTGTTAAATCAGATATTGCTGCAAGTTATAATACTAATAGCACACCCCTAAAGGTAAACCAAGCGGTGAGGGACCTGGGAACACAGATAGACAGTAACCTAAACTTTGACCACCAGGTAGCTATAGTAGTGAGGAAATCCTTCTGTGTGGCTTAACGTATAAGTAAAGGCATGTCACCAAGATCAAAAGAAGTCATAGTGCCATTGTACTTGGCCATCATCAGACCCATAATTAAGTTTAATGCTCCCTTCTGTATGTACCTAACCAGCACTTACACCACGTGGAGCAGCCCCAGAGTTTTGTCACTAAAGATTTAAGAATAAAGGTTTTATGCAGACCATCTAAAGGCCCTATTCCTTCAATCTGTCTCATATCCTTTATTGAGAGGTGACTTATG
>NC_056741.1:50880257-50925257 GCF_019279795.1 Protopterus annectens
TAATGTATGACAGTGTGAGACTTTGGAGGCAATGGCTTTATGCATTTGAATGTGTGTAAAAGAGGGTCTACTTCTAAAGGCCAACTGCCACATCACCGACTTTCAAAATGCCAAGATGAAAATAATGAAACTTCATAAACCCAAACACCATGGTAAGTAAGTACATGTCTGATTGTTAATGAAACTCGCGCCATGGTAAGTAAAACCCACCTAGGTGGGGGGCTACACCACGACAACTCCCATTGTGGGGGGCTGTGCCTCCACACCCTGCCTAACTAAATATACCAACTCCTGGATCGCACTACAGTGAAGAACAAGGCATGTCGGCCAAGTGTTTACTTACCCTAGTAAACAGTTTCCATTCAGGTTTCTGATGTTTCGTTATTTTGTCTTGATCATGTGAATGTCAGTGATGTAGCCAATAATCATTAGAAGTAGATCCATAAATGATAAATAAACTAAGTGGCTTTATTACTGTGAAGGCTGCCAGCCTAGCTAGATAGAACTTTGTAGATAATTCTATGTCATTTGTAAATATTAATATAATCCACAGGCTAGGTTTACAAATGTAAAGAGAAGTATATGTTATGATTAAGCTATATGTTGTACTGAGCTTCAAAAATGTAACCACAGTGCACTCTGCTGGAAGAAAGCTGATAAGTCAAGCACTGTATGACTGTTTGATTTCAAGCTGGGAGACAGGATGTCTGGGCTAGGAAATTCTTTCTATTGTCTTGATTTAAGAGATAATTACTAAGGTTTTACATGTATAATGTATTTTATTGCTGTGGCTTTATGGGCAGGTGCAGCTTACTAAGAAATGTAAATTCTGAGTTTCTGTTAGCCTGAGAAACTAAACCAGAGAAGTGTCAAGACTTATGTTATGTGAAATGACTCGGCAGTACTGTGTTATCAATTTAAGACTTTCTCAGAGAGAGAGGTTAGAGCATTTTGGATTTTGTCGAAAGAACATCCACTCACTATCACTTGCATTGCTCTGTAAGTAAGATATTTATTTAAAACAGTGATTTCTCTTAGAGATAGGTAGGAATAGCCAGATTAGTCTAGCTGTTTTCTATATTTATGTCAGACTATTCTACAGTATTATTTCAAAACATTTTCCTTTGATTTCTGAACTCTGTATTAGCACTGTGTTGAATTGATGAGTATTGTCTTGTGTTTTTATTATTTATTATTTATTATTACATATTTTGAACCTTTCAGCTGTGGCTGTTTTGTGTAGAGATAATTTAAGGTCTTAAAGTACATTGCATGTATTTAGTGATACTGTCCAAGCCACTCCAATAGTCTTGCTGTTCGGCACACTTACTATTTGGATAGCAGTAATATTCCACAGTGAAATTTGTCACCCTTTGAGAAGGGCCTTATTAGTGGCTGATAAGAGTAGTTGGTGGCAGTGATTGCTACCTTATAGCCTGGCAGGAGGGTTCATAGCTGGAGAACCTGTGCCAGCCTTCCCCAGAAGTGTCTGTGTGTTTGTATATAAACCAAATCTCAAAGTGTGTGTGTCATCTACTTGGCAAGGGACATGAAGCACTGGTTGGACAGAGAGGGTACTGGAGGTTTTGGCTTGACTACTCAGCTGAGATCTGACAGCTGTAGTTGTGCTAGTGAGGAGTATTATTGGGGATCTGGAGAGAAAGGTAGAAACCAGCCCCAGACTGACTGTGATCTCTGTGTGCTCTTAAGGGAAATTGTAGTTTCCTGTGTGTGTACTTGTCATCCTCCCAATGTGCACGTCCTTCACTGATGTTAGAGATGAGGATTGAGGCTCCTTGATTACTGGCCCAGTGCACGGGCGTCACAATTACAAAGAGTTCAGATGATATTGCAGTTGGTTAGGGAAGAGGTGCCATCATTTAAAGATAATGCTTTGAAAAAAGAAAATACCTTCAGAAGGATTCCTCAAATCACAAGGGGAGAATGTTGGAGATGCTGTATGCTCCTAACACGTTTGAAGATTTTTATGCTTGAGAAGTATTGAAGGTACCAGAAGGACAACATGGGACAGCTCTGATATGATAGCTATTGCCCACAGCAGTGATATGTCATCTGAAAATGCAGTGCCTTAATTTCATGGCAGGAGTGCAGGGCCTATGTTACTCTAGATGATCTAAACAATAAAATATGCTTTTACTGTTAGAATTAAGTTGGCTGTCTGTGAGTTTTCATAATATACATACCCTGTATACTGACAGATGTCTGTGTAAAATCAAGTCTTGAGCTTTGGAAGATCTGATGTTAGGGAATTGATAAAAAAACCTTGAAAAATAGTAGGCCAGAGGCATCTGTTTGGGAGGGACACCCACCTAACTGGAAACCTGTGCTTTACACAGATGATTTCACATTATGTTGATGAGGGTTCTATGCCATCTGCTCGTGGGAAAGATGATCAGTGTGGAATCTATACTATCTCTTCAGGGGACAGATGGTTGATGAGGGATCTAAACCATCTCCTCAGCAGACAGATGCTCGGTGAGGGATCTGCACCATCTCCTCAGTGGACAGATGCCAAATTCCCACAGCAGCGAAAGTTACTTATTGAGTACAGGGATTCTTTAGCAGCCCATTCCAGTGAATTCAGTGAAAGTCATGCAGGTGTATGATTCAAGGAGGCTATAGAAACCTTACATTTAAAATATATTACTATCAGACACACCAAGCACAAGCTTATATTATGCAACATGTTTATATATATGTTATTATCTGCACAGCATTTGAAACAAGGATAAATAAATGTTTAGACCCAGTTCTCCCACTTCACTCTATTGACAAAACCCCCAAAGACAGGCTGTACAGCACACTTTAGCCATTCTGTCAGTAAAATGCAGAGCCCCACTGCACCAGATGGGAACTTAGTGCAATTAAGTGAGTGGGACTCAACAAAATGGTTTGATTCCTTCTAAGGAAGTGGTTTGAGAGTCAGTTGGAGAACCAATGACTAGCAGTGCCTTCCAGTCTATAGCCTGTAACTTCATTAACATAAGTACACAGTGGAGAGAGTTAAAGCCTTTTCTGACATTTACAAATGAAATCCATGTGAGTTTGCTGAGGTCTGAATTTCAGTAGGTACCGTTACTGAGAGTAGGTAAGGCAGTGAAAGTGTTTTACCCTGATCTGAAACCATGTCAGTCAGTCTACAACCAAGGCATTCATCAGAGAATACACAGTATGTGTTGAGGTGGTTCTAGACTTGGGAGGCCACTAAGTTTACATGTATCTTTATCAGACATGCTTGTAGCTGACAGTTTTGGAATAACCACCCACCTTAGGCAAAGGTATAATGTTTGGAATTTTCCTAAATAGCAGCTGTCCCTCTAAGGACAGATTAATAATACTCAGCGGATGCTGTTACAAACAGATCAGAAGCTTTGATGGATTTTGAAAAAAGTGCAATGTCCAGATTTTTGTCTCATATTTTTTTCCTGCTCCTCCTAAAATTTGTGTTTTTCTGGCAAATGACTGAAGTCTCTAAATACTTACATGCATTTGAGTTTAAGACTGCACATCTATCACAAAGTACATGCTAGCACAAATCCTGTTATTCTAAAAACTTTTTAAGTTTATAAGAGCAATATTTGAAATTTGTCCCTATTTTGGGCCTTTGCTCCTAATATTTTAGGCTTTGTCAAGAGTTCGTACTCTCAGAGGCTGACAGTTATGGATGGGGCCTCATTTAAGGTCTCATCAGAAGGATGGCACACTCAGAAGTGTGGCATCCATAGTATCCTCAATCCAATCACCTGGAGTGGAAATAGAACCCAAAGCCTTCTGGTCTTCCAGCACCAAAGGTGAGTGTGCTTACCTGTTGTGCCATTGATTAGAAAATTAATTTCTTTTTATATTAACATTCACTTTTGTGACTAAGATGGAGAGGATTAAGAGGGACTAAGATTTGTTTGTTAACAAGTATTGCATGCTGATTCATAAATGTGGAAGTCTGAGTGCAGGTTTCACAGTTTGCACCATTTAAAACATGTAGGTCGCTCACTCTCCTGGTATATTCATATACTTACTCTGCAATAAGATATTAAGAAAATATGTAAAGGGGATGCCATAATTACCTACTTTATTTGTAGATTGAAAACTGACCGTAGAGTGAAGACTGACCATTTTAGTGGTTTAAGATAAATTAAGCATTAAGGCTTTGAGACCACGGGATTATGAAAGAGATGGTTTTGTCAAGGATCTTCATTTTGTAATAACTAATGTTTGTCAGGGTTGGGTTGGTCAGTGGGCAATGAGCCAATAAATGAGACGTGATCAAATCTCAATAGTTGGTTATTAAGAATCTGGTCCAAATTGGTGTATTTACGATTCAGGAAACTGGGTCTGGTATGTCTGGAGATGACTTCCTTAAAGCTGTAGACCTAAATAGAGACCTAAAGAATGTTGTCAGAAGTACAGCATTTTAATATAAGTAAGTAAACCATTTTTTAATCAAGTAATCTTATAACTTCTATTTGTCCAGCTTGTGAATCTGAAACATTCTCTTAACCAGACCAGAGTTCCAAAGTAATACATTAACAAAATACTTGAGTGTGCTGTTTATATTTTTATTTAACCAGGTAAGCAACTTGATTATTTATGGCCTCTTTTCAGACATCATTTGTAGCACACAGTCAATGTTAAATGTGGAAGTAGGTAGAGACTGGAATATCAAGAGAAAAGTCATTCAGACATGAAAAGTACATGCACATGTCACACAGACCATAAGTGAAAGCCAGACCTGAGTTCAGCACCCTGGATCTTTAAGGCAAGAACATCAATGACTGATTCGCAATACTGCCCAAAACTGGTGTTTAGTGGCCATAGTAGACCTTACAGAGATCTCTACATAGGTAGGTGATTAAAATATGTAAGGAGAAAATACCACTCTGGACACAGAAATAAATATAAAGTTAGCGCTTTCGTTTATAAAATATATAAACTTCTTCAGACAAAAGTATACAGGAAATAAACCATTTAAATGAGCATTCAAGAAGTGACATCATTTCCCATTCAAAGAAAAAAGTCACAATAGAAGTCCCATTAAACATCAAAATAAAAGACATGCCTCAAAATAAGATATCCAACTACACAATAGACCCATTGAACAAAACTTTAAATAAAATCCTAAACACTACAAATATATGCATAAAATATATATAGAAATTAGAATATTTAAATAAGTGACTACAAAAATACAATAATAAATGTTATCTACATAAAGACTTCAGCTTCAAAACACTCATGATAGAAATAGTGTCATTCAGTCCAGGTGAAACTGAAGCGTTCAACTTAAGTTGCCATAAAAGTTCTTTCTCCTCAAGTTGCAAGGAAGTCGGACCTCCCCTAATGTTTTCAATGATTAAAAAACAAAATTCATGTGTGGGAAAGGCCAAAATATGTCTAGCCAGGGCATTTGTAATATTTGCTTTAGAAATGGCGTAAAAATGTTCATAAATTCGATTTTTAAAAACCCTATCAGTTTTGCCAACATAGAAAGACGGGCAATTCTGACATAATGCCAAGTAGACCACCCCTCTTGTGTTGCAGTTGTATTTATCCGTTAAGTAATATTTTTTCTTATTGATCATAAACATGTTGGTAACACATATAAACTTACACCAACGGCATGATCCACATTTAAACATCCTACAATGTGGGTGGTGACGTTTATAATTTACTGTTTAAAGGATAGTTTTTAAGTTCCTACCTTTTTTAAAAATTACAAGAGGCCTTTCACTCACATAATTTCTTGTTGTACTATCCTCGACTAAAAAGTACCAGTTCTTAAAAATGATATCCCTCAAAAAGGGAGCATCCTTAGAAAAAGTGGTAATAAAACCCAAATTTCCAAAGTTGTTGTTATTTTCATGCTCAAATTGCTGTGTTAAAGGAATCAGTATGTTAGGTGGATCCATAATATCATTAACACACTCAAGATTCTCATTTCCAGATGAAATAACATAACTTAGAATTGGTTTAAAGTAACCATATGTCCTTTTAGATGTAACCTCAAAAATGAGTTTATCCAATAAGTTAATAGGCTAACCTCTTTTCATAAACATGTCCCTTAATAAACTACACTCATCCAAAAAATCTTCATCTAAAGTTACCATCCTAGCTGCCCTAACTAGTTGTCCCTTAACAACTCCCTTCTTCTGATGGAAGGGGTGGCAGCTAGAAAAATGGAGGAATGCATTTGAGTAAGTGGGTTTTCGAAAAATCCTAGATGTAAATGTGTGTAAAACAAAATTTTTGACTAATTTTACATCTAAAAATGAAGTCTCTTTTTCTTGAAAGTCCCAAGTGAAATCCAAGAAATCAGTAAAATCAGTAACTTTTTCAATAAATGATGCTGCGGAATGTCTATCACCCTTCCACAGAATAAAAATATCATCCAAATAACGGGTATATAAAGCAGCCTTACTCTGGAAAACAGGGTCTTTAAATAAAAAATGTGTTTCCCAAAATGCCATTACTGTATTGGCAAAGGTTGCACCACAGGGAGATCCCATGGCTACACCTGTTTGTGCAAATAGAATTTAGATTCAGAAAGGAAATAATTGTTAGCTAAAACAAGTTCCAGTAAGTATATGACCAAATCAATAACATGCCCATCCATTTTCTGGTCCAACATAAAATCCCTAACCCATTCACATCCAAGGTCTTGTGGTATACAAGTGTACAAGTCACAAACATCGATGGTAAAAAAAATTAAATCTTCATCAAAAGGAAAACTATTTAAAGAATCCAAAAAAGCCCAGGAATCCTTGCAAATTTGTTTTTGATTTTTTAGTAAATCTTTTAGTTTACAGTCAATGAATCTGGCACACCCATAAGTGATAGATTGCCTACCATCGATGATCGGACGAAAAGGGGGTTTATTTAAATTCTTATGGACTTTTGGCAACCCAAATAATGTAGGACTTCATTTTTAGATGTAAAATTAGTCAAAAAGAGATATTATGGATCCATCTAACACACTGATTCCTTTAACACAGCAATTTGAGCATGAAAATAACAACAACTTTGGAAATTTGGGTTTTATTACCACTTTTTCTTAGGATGCTCCCTTTTTGAGGGATATCATTTTTAAGAACTGGTACTTTTTAGTCGCGGATAGTACAACAAGAAATTATGTGGGTGAAAGGCCTCTTGTAATTTTTAAAAAAGGTAGGAACTTAAAAACTATCCTTGAAACAGTAAATTATAAATGTCACTGCCCCCATTGTGGGATGTTTAAATGTGGATCATGCCGTTGGTGTAAGTTTATATGTGTTACCAACATGTTTATGATCAATAAGAAAAAATATTACTTAACGGATAAACACAACTGCAACACAAGAGGGGTGGTCTACTTGGCATTATGTCAGAATTGCCCGTCTTTCTATGTTGGCAAAACTGATAGGGTTTTTAAAAATCGAATTTATGAACATTTTTACGCCATTTCTAAAGCAAATATTACAAATGCCCTGGCTAGACATATTTTGGCCTTTCCCACACATGAATTTTGTTTTATAATCATTGAAAGGGTTGTTGAAAACATTAGGGGAGGTCCAACTTCCTTGCAACTTGAGGAGAAAGAACTTTTATGGCAACTTAAGTTGAACGCTTCAGTTTCACCTGGACTGAATGACACTATTTCTATCATGAGTGTTTTGAAGCTGAAGTCTTTATGTAGATAACATTTATTATTGTATTTTTGTAGTCAATTATTTAAATATTCTAATTTCTATATATATTTTATGCATATATTTGTAGTGTTTAGGATTTTATTTAAAGTTTTGTTCAATAGGTCTATTGTTCATAGGTTCATAGGTTCATAGGTTCATACTAGGCTATCTGCCCGAGGGCATTTACAAGCCTAGCCCATAGTTTTGTGGCTTACGCCACCCCTTTAGTATGGGGAACTATACCCATTATTTTGCTGTGCCTCTGTCAAGCAGTGACACTGAGGTAATCCCTGGGGTATATCTGCGATCTCCCATCCATTGGTCAAGATTTCTCTTGAACAAGGCCAGCGAGGTGCTCTGCCTCACATATACCGGGATTTTGTTCCACAGCATAGGGAGTCTTTGGGTGATGAATCTATCCCTCCAGCACGTCCTATTAATAGCCGTGTCGAGGTTTAAGTCTGTGTAGTTGGATATCTCATTTTGAGGCATGTCTTTTATTTTGATGTTTAATGGGACTTCTATTGTGACTTTTTTCTTTGAATGGGAAATGATGTCACTTCTTGAATGCTCATTTAAATGGTTTATTTCCTGTATACTTTTGTCTGAAGAAGTTTATATATTTTATAAACGAAAGCGCTAACTTTATATTTATTTCTGTGTCCAGAGTGGTATTTTCTCCTTACATATTTCATAGGTAGGTGATTAGACAGATACCTGTGTAAAGAGCTTAGTAAGCAAATGTCAGTACACTTTCCCAGAAGGTTGTGGGTTTTAACTCCCTCACAAGATATTTTTTTTCATATTCTAGTAGTGACACATGAGGGATTGCTGCAGTTGAGAGGTATCAGTCAATGGCTGCACATCCAACTGAAATCCTACCTGCATGAATTGGTATCTGCTCAGGTGACCATTGAAGATTTCCTGGTGCTTTCCAGTGAACAGCAGGTGCATACATATTACTAAAATACCAGTACTTAGATATGTGCAACAAATTTAGAGCTGATTATACCAAGTATATATGTGTTACAGGCAGCACAGCATGCCAGTATGTTTAGCAGATTTTAACACAGCTCCCCAAATTATATGAAAAAAATGGTGTCCTTGTTTTCTGAGCATCTGAAAGAGGAAACAAATTGACGGTATATAAAAAACTACCACTATCTTTATCAATCCTGATTTTTTTTCATAAAAGGTAATCAATGTGTCTTCCATACTGGATGTTATGGTGACAACCATTCCAGCCTCTTTGCTACAGAAATCAGTCATTAAAATTATGCCAAAAGTACTCTGTACCTAAATATTTTAAAACTATATAGTCAAATATTATATTATCCAATACTGTACTAGGGCAAATCACTTTTTGTTTTCCTTTAGTGAAATCATATTTTATTTTAGACATTAGTTTTAGATTTCCTGTATGGCTTTCATTTGGATATTTCAGACTTATTTATTTTTGCTGTAGTTGCTTTCCCTATCAGCAATTGCAAAGTCATCCCCAGTGAAACAGCTGACCCACAGCATAAACCACTAGTTGTTACAATTAGCTGCAAGCGGTGGTCAGAGAAAGCGTTAAGGTTAACGGAGACCAAGCTTAAGACTCGGAAGCTGACTGGAGGGAAAGCACAGGAGCTCATGGAAATAATCAGGGTTCTAGCACCTCAGGACAAAGAGGAAATCATGGAAATAATCAGGGTTCTAGCACCTCAGGATGAAGAGGAAATCATGGAAATAATCAGGGTTCTAGCACCTCAGGATGAAGAGGTAATCATGGAAATAATCAGGGTTCTAGCACCTCAGGACAAAGAGGAAATCATGGAAATAATCAGGGTTCTAGCACCTCAGGACGAAGAGGAAATCATGGAAATAATCAGGGTTCTAGCACCTCAGGACGAAGAGGAAATCATGGAAATAATCAGGGTTCTAGCACCTCAGGATGAAGAGGAAATCATGGAAATAATCAGGGTTCTAGCACCTCAGGATGAAGAGGTAATCATGGAAATAATCAGGGTTCTAGCACCTCAGGACAAAGAGGAAATCATGGAAATAATCAGGGTTCTAGCACCTCAGGATGAAGAGGAAATCATGGAAATAATCAGGGTTCTAGCACCTCAGGACGAAGAGGAAATCATGGAAATAATCAGGGTTCTAGCACCTCAGGACAAAGAGGAAATCATGGAAATAATCAGGGTTCTAGCACCTCAGGACGAAGAGGAAATCATGGAAATAATCAGGGTTCTAGCACCTCAGGACGAAGAGGAAATCATGGAAATAATCAGAGTTTTAGCACCTCAGGACGAAGAGGAAATCATGGAAATAATCAGGGTTCTAGCACCTCAGATGAAGAGGAAATGGGTGGAATTAGAAAAAGAATGGCAACACCTCAAAACAGCATGAGTGAGGTGTATAGAATAGATATGTGGCCCAGCCAGGTATGGCAATAAGGTACATAAGGAAAGTTGAAATTCCAAAATCTAGGAAGTCATCAAAAGAAAGGAGGAGAGAAGGAAAAAGTGGGAGATAGAAAAGATGGGTCAAAAGAAAGAATACTGGTTGACTAATAAACAGGTAAAGAGAGCAGTTGCATTAGCAAAGAATAAGGCATCAGAGGCATTTTACAAGCTTCTGGAAAATGGCTCAGCTCAATCAGATTGCAAGGCAAAGACATAAAGATAAAGAAGATAGGCATCATACACCCATCCTAAGGAATACTAGTGCTTCCAGCAGCTTCTGAATAAAGAAAACACTATAGAAGCTGTACAGCCTAGATACAGCCTATGATGAATGAAAAAGAGCAACCCACCCTAGCAGAAATAAGAACAGCACTAAGGAAAGTGAAGTCTGTAAAAGCAGCAGGCTCACATGAAGTCACTGTAGATATGATCAAGATGTTGGGTGAGTTAGAGGAGAAATAGCTGTAGATGGTATTCATAGCAGTATGAAGAGAAAGCTACATCCCAGATGACTGCAGAATAAGCCTTCTAGTGCCAGCCTACAAGAACAAATGGGCTATTAATAACTGGTAAAACGAAAACAAAAACTCCAAAGAAATACGGACATGTAGAGCATTAAAAATTTACTTGTCCATATTTCTTTGGATTTTTTTTCTTTTTGTTTTGTAGTTGTTCCTCCTAAGATAGTTAACCTTAGCGCTGGTCTTGTTTGCTTCATGACATCCGCAATTGTTGCCACTAAGGAGGTATCAAACTCCTTTCACACTACAAAAAATTGTTGAAGAGGGTGATTGATAAATACATATGCAGAGCAGTAGAAAGACTGGAAAGGAGCAGTTCAGACTGAGATCAAGATGCAGAACTACCAACCCAATGGTTGCATTATTGAGAAGAAGCCAGGTGAGGAAAGAGTCTTAGAGTTGAAGAAGGCATATGACAAGGCCCCAGGAAAGATGATTTGGTAATCCTGTGAGGGTTCAGAGTCTCAGAAACATCTGTAGATTTTTTACACCTTTATTAAATTGTTACTTAAGACATAGGCAAAGATACATTAACAGAAAATAAAAGAAAACAAACCATTTTAACATTTTCCATTTATATACAATATATGTCACATGCATTTACTTTGCTACCATCATCAGTCCAACATTACAAAAAAAATTATGAATTCCTGCCTGGCCTTAAACCTCACTCCTCCCCCTGAACATTATTACGCATGTATTGTTCCCACAATTTCCATTTATTTCTACGTAATTTTCCCCATCCTTTTCTAAAGATCCTTTTCCAGGTTTTATCGTTTTTATAATATTCAATGCCACAAATGCAGCTGGTGAAGGGTATGCCTTCCATTTTATAGTAATTGCTTTTTTTTGGCAGTCAACAGAATTAAACTTGATAAGGCCTTACTATGTATAGGCGATTCATATCCTGAATCGCAGCTCATAAGAATCATCTCTTTATTTACAGCCATTTGTTCACCCAAAAGTTCTGACAGAGTACTCCTTAGAGAATTGTTAAAATTTGCCAACCCATTACATTCCTAAAATATATGTTTCCAGTTACCACTTTCTTCTCCATCATACTTCCAACATTTGCTATCCACCTGAGGAAAAATTTCTTTGAAGTCTGCTGGGGGTATAGAAATACCTATACAAACACTTCCAAACAAAGATCCTAAACCTTCTGGACTTGGTTGCATACTTGGGAACTGTTCATATGTCTTCCCATTGTTTTATTGTAAATTGCTTTTCCAGTCTCTCTTCCCAATGTTTTCTAGCCTCCTCTGATTGATTCTTTCTTTTTATAAACAAAATACATCTTTATTAAATTATCACATATAACAGGCAATCTTCTATTTATGTAAATGAAAAACAAACATCAACGCAACTTTAGTTGCAAACATTATGCACCACAGACACCACTGAGACAACTGTAGTTACAAACATTATACTTCACTTATAATCTATCCAGTCAGTCAGTTAAGCATTATATAGCTCATTCAGATCCTGCCTTCTTTAAACCTCACTCCTTCTCTGCATATATTGTTCCCACAATTCCCATTTTTCCTATGTAGGTTGCTCCTTCCCTTTTCTAAAGATTCCAATTTGCAGTTGTATTATGTCTGTTACTATTTTCACTACTTTTAGTAAAGTTGGTGTAGACTTTAATTTCCATTTTCTAGTTGCTTTTTTGGCAGCCACCATATTTAGACTCAGCAAGGCTCTACTGTGTCTAGGCAATTCTGATTCTGTATCATAGCTCAAAAGAATTATCTCCCCAGTCAATCCAATCTGCTCACTCAGCATCCTTGACAGAGTGGTCTGAAGGGAATCCTTGAAGTCTGCCAGCTCATTACACTCCCAGAAAATATGTTCCTAATTACCTCGTTCTTCCTCATCACACCTCCAACATTTGCTATCCACCTGAGGAAAAATTCCTTGGAGTCTACTTGAGGTATATAAATACCTATATAAACACTTCCAGGCTAAGATCCTGAATCTTCCAGACTTTGTCGCATATTTGGAAGATATACATATATACCCCATTGTGTCTTTGTGAATTGCTTATCCAGTCTATCCTCTCAATCCTTTCTAAGCTCCTCGGATTGATTCTTAGAGTTATTATGCAATATTTTATATGCTCTACGAATTATTCATTTTTTAACAGCAGCTTCTGTTCTAGATTCTATTAAAAACTCTACCAGTGCTGGTATTTCAATTAGGGCCCCCCTATTTCTTTCTCTTTGCCTATACTGTGATAGCAATCCTTGATAGGGAAGGCAATCTCTAACCTGCAGTCCAAATAAATTCTTGGTGTCTTCCCATTCTATTACTTTTCCCTTTCTAGTTATTTGCTCCCAATACCTTGCATCCTTTGCCAGTTTTCTCCAATAAATTCCAGCCCACTATTACCTATTGTCCGCATTCCTAACTGCAGTCATCCCTATTGGCATCCTCTGATTGATTCTTATGGTTATCATGCAATATTTATATGCCATGCTAATTATTCCTTTTTTAACAGCTGCTTATGTTCTACATTCAATTAAATTCTCAAATAGAGCAGGTATTTCACTTAAACCCCACCATCCCTTTCTCTTTGCCTGTACTCTGAGATAAAGCCCTGGTAGGGAAGGCAGTCTCTAGCCTGCAATCCAAATGTCTTCTTGGCATCATGCCACTGTATTACTTTTTCTGCTTGAGTTATTTGCTCCAAATATCTTGGTTCCTTTGCAAGGCTTCTCCAGTAAATTCCAGCCCCCTCTTGCCTATTTTCTGTACCCTTACTTGCAGCCATCCTTATTGGTAAAATTTCCTTTCTCCATTCTCATATTGGCTTCGTTCTGAGAATATTTTGTGACTAATATTCTATATGATTGTTTTATTCTCCTTAAGGATCTGCATCCAAAAGTCCCCTCTTTCTATTTCTTGAATTCCCCCTTGTTTCTTTATCCTTCCTTTCCACTTTGAATTATAACCTTCTGCTTTTGTTATGTATATGAACCTTAACTGTATAGTTCTAAAATATCCCTTTAAATCAGGTAAACCTAAACTACCTTGTTCTATTGAAAAGATCAACTCAACATATCCCACTTAACTCTTGCTCTCTTTCCCTCCCATATAAATTCCTTCAATTCTTTATTAATGATTACCCACATCTTCTTTGATAAAAATATGTCTGACCCATATACAAGACTAAAAGGACTAAAAACATTTTCGCTGCTTGTATCTTACTATTCATATCCATAACTAAGAGTTTCTAGATTTTCAATTTTTGCATTATCTTTTGTTTAGTCTCTTCCCATATATCTTTAACTACCACAACAGAAGCCTTTTTTAATTCATATTCTTAAACACTTCATCTTACCATGTCTCTATAAATATGAGTATTGCTGAACAAAATCATGTGTGGGTGCATAATTTATGGCTATAGCCTTTGTATTACCTGCATTACTTTTCTGGATTTATCAGGTACAAATAATATCTTCTGCAAATAAAGGCAACTGTTCCTGGTTGCAATTAGCAAAGAGAAAAGAGGAAACCCCTGCCTGGTTCCCCTGTTCAAAGACAGGTCATCTGAGAAGAACTCTCACACTTTAATTCTTGCCTCCGATCCTTCGTATATCATTCCAGTTCACCTTACTATTGCATGAGGGAATGGAAATGCTTCCAATGCCCTACTCATGAAATCCCAGCTTACTCAGTCACATGTTTTCTCTGCATCAAGACCTACCAACAACAGCAGTATTTTCTTACATTCTGCTGTCCTCTGAATAATCATTGTTCTATTAATGTTGTCAAACCTTTGCTTTCCCCCACAAAATCTCACTGATTCATATCTATCAGTTTTGGCAACACCTTTGCCATTCTTTTAGCTAATAAAGACATAAACACTTTATAACTGCATTTTACAATTGAAATGGGTCTATATGAAGCTGGGTATGAAAGGTCTTTGCCATCTTTAGATAACACAGCCAACACAGCTTTCTTCCAAAATATTGGTGCTTCCCCTCCTTTTAAAATACTTTCTTCCCTCATAATTTCCATCCACAGGAATACCATCTGTTCCTGGAGACTTTCCTGAAGATTAATTATACATCACTGTTTTTATCTCATCACCTCCTGTCTTAACTGTTAGATGTTGAGCCGTGTCTACATCTAACCATGGCATAATTAAGCCTTTTCATAAATATTTCCATTTGTGCTCCTTCCTGATTTCCATGTGTCTCTCTGCTTTACACAAATTTTCATAAAATTTCCAGAATATCTCTAAACCCTCTACATGATCTCTGCTAATTTCTCTTGTTATAGGTTCCCTAAGTTTGTTAACAACCCTTTTAATGTTTTGTTGCCTAAGTCATTGTGCTAAAAGTAAACATCTTTCTAGACTCGTGCATGTTATCCAGATACTCTCTTGTATTTTCTTTAGTACTCTGCAGTTACTCCTCCTCTCAGTATGTCAGATTCTCCCTGTTCTGCAATACTTTAACCTTTGTCAGCCCCACTAAGTAATTTCTATTATTTCTTAACCGTATGTCTTTCTCTTTTATTTTGACCCTATTTTCAATCTCCATTTTAATTTTATCCCAGTCACTAGCTGTAACTTCTGAAGATATTTTTATTTCCCATAATAACTCTTGAATAATTTCCACTCCTCATTTCTTAAATTCCTCTCTTTTTAACAGGTAGGTGAGAAAGTGCCAGTGTCTTATTTTTTACTCAATTACCCTGCATTTTTATTTTAGTTTTTATTGGTGCATGATCAGAAATACTTATTGGATATGTATCAAAGCTTTTAACAACTGTATATATATTCCTGTGAAATATAATTTCTATCTAGTGTAGCCCAATTATTGTACCTTGGGGAAATAATATGTAAATTCTGTCCGAGTTCCTACTACTGAAGTCACATCTTCCATACCAAATATTTTCATAAATTTCTTTAGAAATCTACCCTCTTTTGTTATATTGCCCCTTCTAGGTTCCCCTCATATATCCTCAATATTGCAAATCAAATTCCAGTCTCCACCAATAAATAATATCCCCTGCTGAAAGCTGATTATTTCTCCCAGAATTTTCTTAAGCTCCATAATAGTTTTCAGTGGAATATAAATACATGCCATTGTAATCCTCCTCCCTTGCCAATAGCTACTTACTACAACAAATCTGCCGTTTTTTACTTTTTCCCTCATCTAGCACTATTGGAGCCCCTCTAACAAATAGTATAATTACTTCCCTTTTCTTCCACCCTAATATACTGCTCAATACCCATTCTGAAAGTCTCTCTTTGTCAAATTACTATGCTCATTTCTATCCACGTGTGTCTCCTGTAGCATTGCTATTTGCACTCTACATTTCTTAATATAATTCAATACTCTTTTCTTTTCATCTATACCTGTAAGGGCATTCATGTTCCATAATAATGTGGACTACACAGACATCATGACAAAAAGCTATTGTTCCCACTTATTATACATGACAGTTTTTGAATGTGTATTTACAGCTATTGTGTTACATACATATACTAATGCTTGTCAGGCTGATCTTTTGTTCAGTTGTTTCTTCTCATTTCCATTTGAACCTAAGTCACATTTTCAAGACTTTTTATTTTAATGAAAACCTTCAGACAAAAAGCTAAATTCAGAACACCCCCATCCACTATTAACTTGGAAGAAACACACAGAACTATGTACATCTTCAAAACATGAAGCTTAACACTTCAGAAGGGAGCAGTTGCCCCAAACTGGCAGATGCAACTACAGGCATTCTCTAATCTAAAGCTAAGGTTACCCATGCTAAAGCACATGTTACCCACATACACTGATTGATGTTTTTTTTTCTTATCCCTCTTCCCTTCTCTTATATGAAAAACAGTTTGCATGCTTCCTGAAATCATTAACTTCCAGCCATAAGAAAAAGTGCACTGACTATTTTTAAATAAAACTAAATTGTACACCATTCTATTCATTGCATCACAGTATTAAGGCTGCAAGGGTGGTTGTTATCTCTTATTCACTTCCCATAATTTCAGGCTTCATTTTTTCACTAAACTAATTGCCATTGCACTTTTAAATTTTGCATTTTCCTCAGTAAAGAATACTCAGAATTCTCAAGATTAACTGCTTGCACCTGCAGACAACTTGTCCCCTTGGAAATGGACTTAGGAACGAATCTTTGTAAATTTCGCTCAGAAAAGAATGTATAGCTGCCCACAGCTTTAGACATGTTGACTCCACTGGACATTTGCCAGTGGAAAACAAACAAGCTAATATCTTTGCAGTTGTAAGAAGCTTAGCATTTAAATTTCTTTCATCATTTTGTGTTATTCTTAAAGCCTACATACTTATAAAAACACTTTTTTTACAGCTTGAGCCAAAAGTAGTAATCTAGACATTCACCCTTGTAAAATAAAAGAGAAAATACCCTACTTTTGCATATAATATAATTAGTGCACTTTTACACCCCACCCTACCACAGCAGCCCAAGATCACAGCATATGAACATTAAACTTGTGTTTGTCCAGCCTTTTTTATCTTGTTATGCTTTTAAACCTACATTTCTTACAAGTGAAATAGTACTAGTTTACTTTAATATCTTTAACACACAGCAGTCATTGAGAAGACTCCCCCTACATTTAAAATACCCTGACTACACATTACCCAAAACTATTTTACTGTATAACATGCAGTTTATATCATGAAATGTTTATACAAATACTAATAAGAACAAAAATTGTTTTACTTACAGTTAGCTTTCCCCCTTTTAGTATCCATCTGAACATTAATGATATAAAGTGTGGTATATGCTTTACCATCCACCCACAAGTTTAACAAAGTCAACAAAGTCTTTGTTTTTCAGCCACTTTTTCCTGCACAAAACATTTGTAGAATTAGTGCAGACTATGTACAAGAATACAATGACATAAGTATGAATAGTTTACAGACTCACAGAGGGGTTCCCTGTGGGGGTGGGGGTGCATCTGGCAGCCCTAAGACTACTGCTGTTCATACTAGTGATAGACAACATTAGCAAACAGGTTGGAGGGGCCAGATCCATAAAACAGCTGTATGGAGATGATGTGTCAAATCAGGCAGACTCCGAACAAGAACTTCAGCAAATGATAGGGGTATGGAATGCAAAACTAAAGATATGCGGGATGAAACTGAGTACAGATAAGGTAGTAATAATGGCAGAAAATTGGGGAATCAGAAAACACTGAAAATTGAGATAGATTGGAAAAAGTGGAACAGATTAATATCTTCAAGTATCTGAGAGGGGTAAAGAAGTATATTAATTGTATGACTTGAAAAAACACACCAGAATTCCAATACCACAAGCAGATGCCAGATAATTTATTCTTGAACACAATATAAGCACTTTTGTCTTGAAAGTCAAGACTTCATCAGATAACTACAATATTTTGAACTCAGTCACTTATACCATGTGCCATAAATGCAATTAAAACCCAATTAGTGTTTTAAAGTGGTATAGTCCCTTGTCAAACTACAATACAGGACTCAATACTAATTCCTTATTCCTTGTCCATACATAGAAATCATTTAAAATACTTCATTAAAATATTTGTTGCTATCCATATTTTGAACAAAAATTGATAAATAAAATAAAATAAAACTACTATGACATATTAAAATAGTGGAATCACCCACCATACCTACAATAGGTAAATACACCACTGCTTTTGCCAATAATACTGGTTTGATAGTAATATATTCATTCAGACCTGGGGGAGGGGGGAATTTGATCTCAACCATAGCTGCCATTTCAGTTCTTTATTTAACAACAAATTCTTAACATCACCCCCTCTAATATTTGTTCCAACCATATTAATTATACCAAATTTAAAACCTTTAAATCCAACACATGTCAAAGAATGTTTATATAGTACACTGGCCTCCTTTTTATTTTTAATGTCATATGAATGTTCATACATTCTATCCTTTAAAGCCCTCTCCATTTTCCCAACATAAAATGCTGGACAATTTGTGCATGTTGCCACGTACACTATCATGTTTGTATTGCAGTTCCCCTGACAGTATTTTACTCTGCTATGTATACCATTTTGCAATAAAATACTATTTTCCCTATAAATATTTGAACATTGCTTGCAATGACCACACATAGTGGTCGCCCTCATAACCCTGAATTTTACCTTATGCATCTGTTCAAAAACTCTCTTGAAATTCATCCCAGTCCTATATGTAAAATAGGTTCAAGTCCCTCCACTTCAAACAATTCCTTATTTGTTTTCAACATACTCCAGTTTTTTCTAGTGGTGTCCATGAACGTTCCTGTAAATCCATTAAATTCAGTTCTGCAGGCTTTTTGAAATGTTTTATTTTTATTATTATTTGCTTCCCTATTTATATCCTGAAAACCACTATGAACACCCAACATTCTTAAAGGACAGGCTATCCGTATTGCAAGGATGACCTCAGAGAAAGAATAATTATATAAGGAATTGAACAAATTAAGTAATATGTTCATGGAAAGGGGTTACTCTGAAGAGAAGGTAAACATGGTTTTAGACAAAGTAATTAGAGGTTGGGGAACCAGATATAAACCCCTGTTGGGTGTTCCTAGTGGTTTTCAGGATATAAATAAGGAAGAAAATAATAATAAAAATAAAACATTCAAAAAGCCTGCAGAACTGAATTTAATGGATTTACAGGAACGTTCATGGACACCACTAGAAAAAAACTGCAGTATGCTGAAAACAAATAAGGAATTGTTTGAAGTGGCAGGACTTGAACCTACTTTTACATGCAGGACTGGGATGAATTTCAAGAGAGTTTTTGAACAGATGCATACGGTAAAATTCAGGTTTATGAGGGCGACCACTATGTGTGGTCATTGCAAGCAATGTTCAAATATTTATAGGGAAATAGTATTTTATTACAAAATGGTATACATAGCAGAGTAAAATACTGTCAGGGGAACTGCAATACAAACATGATAGTGTACTTGGCAACATGCACAAATTGTCCAGCATTTTATGTTGGAAAAACGGAGAGGGCTTTAAAGGATAGAATGTATGAACATTCATATGACATTAAAAATAAAAAGGAGGTCAGTGCACTATATAAACATTCTTTGACATGTGTTGGATTTAAAGGTTTTAAATTTGGTATAATTGATATGGTTGGAACAAATATTAGAGGGGGTGATGTTAAGAATTTGTTGTTAAATAAAGAACTGAAATGGCAGCTAAGGCTGAGATCAAATTTCCTCCCAGGTCTGAATGAATACATTACTATCAAACCAGTATCAGTGGCAAAAGCAGTGGAAGTGTAGTTACCTATTGTAGGTATGGTGGGTGATTCCACTATTTTAATATGTCATAGTAGTTATATTTTATTTTATTTATCAATTTTTGTTCAAAATATGGATAGCAACGAATATTTTAATGAAGTATTTTAAATGATTTCCATGTATGGACAAGGAATAAGGAATTAGTATTGAGTCCTGTGTTGTAATTTGACAAGGGACTATATCACTTTAAAACACTAATTGGGTTTTAGTTGCATTTATAGCACATGGCATAAAATGACTGAATTCAAAATATTGTAGTTATCTGATGAAGTCTTGACTTTCAAGACGAAAGTGCTTATATTGTGTTCAAGAATAAATTATCTGGCATCTGCTTGTGGTATTGGACTTCTGGTGTGATTTATCTGAGAGGGGTAGTTGAGGAAGAAGGGAAGTCTGAATGAGGAGGTCAATGTTAGAATCAGGTGGGCTCCAACCATCTATCACAGAATATCAGGGGTAGTATATGACATAAAAATATCAAGGAAACTGAAAAGTAAGGTGTACAAAACAGTGGTGTGACCAGGACTACTGTATGGTACAGTAACCTGGGCAGTAAAGGCAGAGCAACTGAGGAAGCTAGAGGTGAAGGAGATGAAGTGTCTGAGATAGGTGGTAGGATGCACACTGTGGGACAGATGAAGAAATGAGGACATCAGAGCAGAAACCCAATTGCAGAGAGGGTCAAAGAAGGTGGTGTGGGCACATATGCATGAAAGTAGAACACAATCTAGTGAAGAAGATTTGGGACAGAGAGGAAACAAGGATGGACTGGGTGAGAGAAGACTTGAGACAGTCAAGTACAGCTCTTTGAAGAAGGTAGGAGAGGGTCAATGAATCAAGAAGGATGGAGACAATTGAGTCTGCACCCTGATCCCATGTAGAAAATGGAAAAAGGGGGACTGATGATTATCTCAATAATTGTGACATGTTTGCTCAAAAATAACTGCTCAATCATTAATGATTGAGAACATAAGTTACCCATAACCTCCCTGCACACATAAAAAGAAACATTTTTTGGTCTGGTCTCCTACTTTGACAATCAAGCCCTGCCTGCATGGCTACATTATGAATGTCTTCTTTCCTCTTGAGCAAGAGATTTATGGCTCATTCTTTCCCTCCCTGGGGTGAGGGCCATGAGAATTGGGAGTGGAAACCATCATTCACTTGCTACCATTCATTTTCTCTCTCCTGTCCTTTCGTAACATTCTCATCCCTCTCCAATACTAACCAATTCTTTCTGTCCATATCCTTAATTTTCCCTCCTGTGCATTATTCCTCCTCATCTCATTCTATTACGCTATTTTGTAATCAGAACACTACTATTTCTCACCTCCATATATTATCAGAAATATAGTTGATAAAGCCTTGTTAAGTGTAATTCTGGTGGCTGCCAAAAAGAAATTACTAGAAAATATACCGCTCAACTTTACAGATTTCTGCAGAACGTCCAGATTTTTGCCTCATATTTTTGGTCTGTTTTTCATAAAATTGTGTTTTTCCAGCAACTTAGTGGGAAACCATTAAAGATTGAAGTTAGAAAATAATGACAGACATTTGAGTTTCAAAATTTGTACCCTTCAGAAAATGTATGCTAATGCAAAACCAACTTTCTAAGTTTGTAAGAACAATATTTAAAAATTGTCCCCATTTTTGGGCCTTTGTCCCACTTTTATTTATGACTTTGTCCAGATTTTTTGCTCCAAGAGGTTGAGAGGTATGCTAGAAAAATGGAAATCAAAGTCTAAACTAACTGTATTTGAAATACTGCATATTGTAACAGAGATAAAAGAAATGAAAGTGGGCTCTTTTGAAAAGGGAAGGAGTAAATTACATAGAAGTAAATGGAAAATATGGGAACAATACATGCAGAGTAATGTTCCGCAAAAGGAGGAGTGAGGTTTGAGGGAAGGTAGGAATTTAGCAATTTAAGGTTGGATTGATGATCATTATAAAAAAAAAAACATAATGTGATATATAATGAATGTAACTAGAAATGTAATGTGTTTTATTCTTTTATATTAATGTATGTTTGCCTATGTCTTAAGTGATAATTTAATAAAGATGTTAAAAAAGAAGGTACTTTTCCATTAATGGGGCAACAGCTTTCTGGGCCTGGATTTGCGTTAACGGAAAAGAACCGATATGTAATATATGTTCAATTATTAATTTTGTTTGTGATGTCAGAAACAGGTCAGTTATCCTGGTGAAATGTTTTAAAACAAACACACACATTTCCAGACCCAGATAACTTTTGCCAAAATGTGTTAAACTGGTCCTTATACCATTATTCCTCAATAGAAGACTTTACAGGGCATTTGAAATATCCACTACTCTAGCACCTGGGAGAGGAGACGGGTCTCTTTGCTTTGTCTTCTCTGCATGGGAGTATGCGAAACTCCTTAACATGGAAATGTGCTGTCATTTCCTACAAAAAGTTCCTATCAGTGAAATTGTATGGGTAAAACAAACTGCAATTCAATCTGCCCTTTACTTCAAATGTAAAAGCAATATACAACCCTTAACTTCTGTTTTCTCTAAGCTGTGTATGCTAAAAAAAGTACAGTTTTCTGCATTTTCCCTAAATCGCAGCAGGTTGCAGATGAAAAGTGAAGCAATGCACTGTATGCAGTTAAGCGATTACATAAAAAGGACCATCAAAAACGGCTGGAGTTAATTTGATTAAAACCTACTACAAATAATTGTGTGATTTTCTACGTTCAATGGTGTGACATCATTTCAACTATTTTTTTGCAGAATGTCCAGAATGATTTTTGCCTCATCTTTTAGTGGGTTCCTCATAACATTTTATGTTTTTCTGGCAAATTAGTGAGGACTGAACTCACTAAATAGTAATATATATTTGAGTTTCAGTCTACATACATTTATGAAAAATGGGTATTTTTCCGTTAATGCAAATCTAGGCCCAGAAAGCTGTTGCCCCATTAACGGAAAAGTACCATAAAGAAATATAGTCACTATTTTGAATAACTATGTATATATATATATATATATATATATATATATATATATGCTATCCACTTCTGCAAAGTGTCATATATTCTTCATCACAATTTCTCCTAGCAGTTTTCAGTAAATCTATTTTAATCTGTGTTGGGGGCTTTATTTCCTTGTATATAAGGTACACCTCAATGTATTTTAAAATGTTTTATCTGTTGTGGGGCTTTTCTCACCTTGTATATAATTCTCAGCTATTATAAAATGTTTTTATGTGTGTTTGTGGAGCCTTTCTCCCTAACTCATTGTAAAATATTTAATCTGTTGTGGGGCTTATCTCCCTGGGCCTCAGCTGAAAATGGGCCATTGGTTTAGTCCGACTTTCCCAGTTACCAAAAGACAAATAAATAAAAATAAATAAATGTGCCTGGAGATTGGAGTTTTTACTAAGCCTTATCCTGTCTTGCACAGTCGCAATCGTATCCACAAGGGTGGTATAATGGTTCTTTGAAATGAACATCTACTCCTATGCACATGATGTCATCAATTGGCCCTGCCCACCTTCTAGACTGCATCCTCCATGTGATCCCTCGTCTCCACTGGGAATTTAACCAGAAACAGCGTACATGGACACATGCTTCTCACCCTACCCTGAAGAGAGACAAGTTCCAGCAGGTATGCAAACTACTAATAGAACTCATATTGCCTGTGTCACGTTCAGGGCTTTATCCCTTTTTGTCAGTGGGAATGGGTGAAATAAGACAAGTCCCCCCATACTCCCTTACTTATATGCACAATAGTCACAGAGCAGTGCAGAAGGGAGAAACTCTCCAGTACAGCACATAGCAAAGTCACACAGACAGTGATCCACACTGCCTGCATCTCAAAAATACAACCTACAGGCAGAGGTAAATTTAATTGTGTTCTGGCAGTTAAAACTTGATAAATTGGCCATCAACCACTTATAGGTAAGCTATTGAGTTGCTATACTTTTCTCAGTAGGATTGTATTTTATATGTTATCTGGACATTCCTATTCTCTGCTTTTTGTAGCTTGACTATTTTGGTAATTTTGTTTTATTTTTAAATTGCCATTATGACTTTCATTGCAATGGACATTTTGGATTTCACTTTACGGCATGAGTTCCTTTGCCTTTCTCCTTTTATTTATTTTATTATTAGGTGAGCCTCCAATTTTGCCTGGTGTTTTTCTTCCAATGCTTTGTTTTTACTTCCATTTTGTGTTGCATGTGTGGTCTATACGAGTCTATTGTAAGTTGCTGATATTTCTTTCCTTTTCTTTATTTCTTCCTTCATTCTTTTCTTTCTTTCTTTTTCTTTCTTTCTTTTTCTTTCTTTGTTTCTTTGTTTGTTTGTTTCTTTCTTTCTTTCCTTTTTTCTTTCTCTTTTTTTCCTTCTTTCTTCCTTTCTTTCTTTTTATTTCTTTATTTCTTTCCTTCTTTCTTCCTTTCTTTCTTTTTCTTCCCTTTTTCTTTCTTTCTTTCTTTCTTTCTTTCCTTCTTTCTTTCTTTTTCTTTCTTTCTTTCTTTCTTTTTCTTTCTCTTTCTTTCCTTTTTTCTTCCTTCCTTTCTTTTTATTTATTTCTTTATTTCTTTCCTTCTTTCTTCCTTTCTTTCTTTTTTCTTCCCTTTTTCTTTCTTTCTTTCATTCTTTCCTTTGTTCTTCCTTTCTTTCCATCTTTCCTTCTTTCTTTCCCTCCTTCTTCCTTTCTTTCTTTCTTTCTTTCCTTCTTTCTTCATTTCTTCCTTTCTTCCTTCCTTTATTTCTTTCCTTCTTTCTTCCTTTATTTATTTCTTTCCTTCTTTCTTCCCTCCTTCCTTTCTTTCTTCCTTTTTATTTCTTTCTTTCCTTCTTCCTTCATTCCTTTCTTTCTTTCTTTCCTTCTTTCCATCATTCTTTCTTTCCTTCTTTCTTTCTCTTTCCTTCTTTCTTTCTTTCTTTCTTTCTTTCTTTTCCTTCTTCCTTCTTTCTTTCCTTCCTTTCTTTCTTTCTTTCTTCCTTTCTTCCTTTCTTTCTTTCATTATTTCCTTCATTCTTGCTTTCTTCCTTTCTTTCTTCCTTTTTTATTTCTTTCTTTCCTTCTTCCTTCATTCCTTTCTTTCTTTCTTTCTTTCTTTCTTCCTTTCTTTCCTTCTTCCTTTCTTCCATTCTTTCTTTCTTTCTTTCTTTCCTTCTTTCTTTCTTTCCTTCTGTATTTCTTTCTTTCTTTCTTTCTTCCTTGCTTTCTTTCCTTCTTTCTTCCTTCCTTCCTTCCTTTCTTTCTTTCTTTCTTTCTTTCTTTCCTTCTTTTTTTCTTTCTTCCTTCCTTTCTTTCCTTCTTTCTTTCTTTCTTCCTTCCTTTCTTTACTTCTTTCTTTCTTTCTTCCTTCCTTTCTTTCTTTCTTTCTTTATTTCGTTCATTCTTGCTTTCTTCCTTTCTTTCTTTTCTTTCTTTCTTTCTTTCTTTCTTTCTTTCTTTCTTCCTTCCTTTCTTTCCTTCTTTCTTTTCTTTCTTTCTTTCTTTCTTTATTTCCTTCATTCTTGCTTTCTTCCTTTCTTTCTTTTCTTTCTTCCTTCCTTTCTTTCCTTCTTTCTTTCTTTCTTCCTTTCTTTCTTTCTTTATTTCCTTCATTCTTGCTTTCTTCCTTTCTTTCTTTTTCTTTCTTTCTTTCTTTCCTTCTTTCCGTCTTTCTTTCTTTCCTTCTTTCATTCTCTCTTTCTTTCCTTCTTTCTTTCTTCCTTCCTTTCTTTCTTTCCTTCTTTCTTCCTTTCTTCCTTCCTTTCTTTCTTTCCTTCTTTCTTTCTTCCTTCCTTTCTTTCTTTCCTTCTTTCTTCCTTTCTTCCTTCCTTTCTTCCTTCCTTTCTTTTTTTCCTTCTTTCTTTCTTTCTTTCTTTCTTTCTTTCTTTCCTTCTTTCTTCCTTTCTTTCTTTCCTTCTTTCTTTCTGTCTTCCTTTCTTTCTTTCCTTCTTTCTTCCTTTCTTTCTTTCCTTCTTTCTTTCTTTCATTCTCTCTTTCTTTCCTTCTTTCTTCCTTTCTTCCTTCCTTTCTTTCCTTCTTTCTTCCTTCCTTTCTTCCTTCCTTTCTTTCTCTCCTTCTTTCTTCCTTTCCTTCTTTCTTCCTTTCTTCCTTCCTTTCTTTCTTTCTTCCTTTCTTTCTTTCTTTCTTTCTTTCTTTCCTTCTTTCTTTCTTTCCTTCTTTCCTTCTCTCTTTCTTTCCTTCTTTCTTCCTTTCTTTCTTTCTTTCTTTCTTTCTTTCTTTCTTTTAAGTATGTTGCTCTCTTGTTACATTACTGCATAACATGCCCAGGCTGTATTCTGAGTTTTATTTTTAAGTAAAAACAGTACCTAACAATAGCTATAAAATGCTCATAATATTGTAACTTGTAGTAAAATGAAATACATCACCAGCATGGTCAGCTATTAATGTTCCAGTATCAGCTTTATTCTATCCAGGCTCATGAGGGAGCTGGGCTTATGTTTTATTTTTATTTATACTTTGTTAATTGGGTAAATGAACTGGTCTAGTGGGCAATACCTCTCAACTTTTCTTTATTTTGACTCAAATTTTAACTCTGTCTCTCTCTTAATTTGTCCTAAATCTCTCTTTTAATTTATCCTAAACTGGTCACTTTTGGAGAAGAGGTTATGTACTACCCTTAACAAATAGTGACAGCAATTAAAGTTATAGACTTATTTTACTTCAGAAAATGTATATTTATTTACATTTGTCTTACTCTGTCAATGCCTCTTGTTAATGGTACTAATATTTTAAAAGTTCCCCTAATTGTCCCTGATTATTTCTGGACTTGTCCTTGATTCATTAAGAGCTACACTAGGGACCATTTGCATCCACAACCCGAGTCACAACAGTAAAGACAACATTAAATAAGAAATGAATACAGTATAGGAATACAAAGATAAAAAAACACACAATGCTGCCTTTAAGGTATTTGCCAAGGATCACACATACAAAACATAGCAAGGGGATGATAATGAATAAGTAAAACATCAAACAATTTTCCTAAGAACGCATACATTACTAATGCTTAACTTATGCAGTCTGATGCAAACTTCATTACAGATACAGAATTGTATGTAAGCACATTACACAGCTCACACCACTATAGCATGTTATTATAGTGTAATGAACTAGGAAACATGGCAGAAATAATTATATCTGCATCACTCTTGGTTTCCTAAGGTGGTATTGAATTGAGGGTACCTGTTAATTTTGGAACCAAGCCATCATTATAGCAGAACCTAAGTACCACTGCTGTACCTTTTATGTTCTTGAAAGTCATTAGTTGTTCTATATACATACACACAAACACACGCACACACAAGCGCACACACTCGCGAGCACACACACACACACACACACACACACACACACACACACAAGCGTGAGCATACACCATATTATAAAAGTAAATGTATAATTAAGAAATGGCTTACTAAGAAGTGAACTTCTTATTAACAGACAAGCTTATCTCCAAGCAAATTTCTTATCATGGCACCAATATACCTATTATGTATACTTTAAAAAGCTAAAGAACGTAATTTTACGGACCAAAAAAAAAAAAAACTGTGGAAAATTCCATCAGTCATAAATTGCTCACAAGAAATTATATAAACAGTCTCATATGCATGACGTGCATTGGTACAGACTGTAGACCTTCCCCACTTTATTCAAGAACCCTATGAAATACACATTGTGTTACAACTCTCTAAGGTGGTATCTGACAAACATGGTGAACACAATTTGTGTGCCACAGTATCATCTTATAATCTCTACCATACTCTGCAGTACTTATATTCATTATTAAAGTGTTAACTGTCTCAGTATGATTAGAGTTTCCTTTTCTTGTTTATTTTTGTAGACTGATTTTACTGTGCTGTGGTAAATGGCTTTGTGTTAAAGTTTTGGATTTCTCAGACAATTTATCTCCTAGTTTGTATTGGAGCGCTTTATAAAATTGAAAAACTAATCCAGCAATAACTCGCATTTTACATTCATAATACAGAATGCATTTCCTCATTGTGTATGGGCTTCTGCAATTTAATTTTCTCATTTGTTAAAACAGTAAGTGAATTGATCCAGTACTAATCCATTTCAGTCATGACCCAGGTCACCAAGTCAAGGGGTAATGTAGTTTATGTGGATAGTTTAAAGTAGCCAGTCAAGCAAAATGTTGTTGTGAAATATCTGCCACGGACAGACTGGGGACTGTTTTTTCACATTGCCACTGGGGTATGCAGGTAAAAGATCTGGTAGGAAGTCTTTTAAGGAAATAAGAAGCATAGTCAATAACTTTAGGGTAGAAATATAACACCCTTCAGTTATGTGTTTTATTATATAAGTATCTGGTATCTGTTTAATTTCTTTATTAAAATGGAAGTCTGCTTCATTGCTAACATATATATATATATATATATATATATATATATATATATATATATATACATCCCTGCTTTCTGGTAAGTGGCAGAATAACTGAATTCCCTTGTAAGTTTATGAATTCGAACACTGTCTTTACACAAGTTCTTCTTACCTCAGCTTCCCCTCAAATAGTGTCACTTTATTTGTAGCTTTACTTGCTTTCATAGCTGTCAACCTTTCACCCCAAAACGTGGAACACTATCCCTTTTAATGTGGGGCAAATGGACAAAATGTGGAACACACAGCAACTTTGAGCAGGACTTTCACAGCATGGTTAAAATGTGTTACTTTATATTTACAAAATGTTCTTTTAATGAAGTAAGATGATACAATTTTACTTACCATGAATATTTATTAAAAAATAATTAAGCAATTAATCCATGACAGACCCCTTTCACTGAGGAATAACATGGAACACTTTTTTATGACTCAAAATGAGGAACGATCCTCAGAAAGAGGTTACAAATGTGACATCTGCTTTCTTTACCCCCATTTAATTGTAAAATACATGTTGTTGTTTCTTTCGGCTTTTTCCCGGTTAGGGGTCGCCACAGCAGAACTCCGGTCCGCTAATGATTGGCAGTAGATTTTTATGTGCCGAGTTGCCGGCCCTGACGCACAACCTTCAATGAAGGTATGCCTATTCACGTATGTCTCCACACAGAAGACGCTCTAGCTGAGAATCGTATAGGACAACGTCTTACTGTGAGGCGACAACGCTACCGCAGCACCACCGCATAAATAATGGATACATTTAATGCAGACAGCTACAGTAAGTCAGTGTAATTCTGTCCTTGGGATTCAGAAACATGGTATTGCAAATAAAGCATTATATGATGTGATCAGACTTTTTTCATACTTTCAGTGTTTCACAGAAAGTAGTTATATATCTGATCTAAACGGTATTTAACCTTAGTGCAATACAATTTGTTTACATGCATAAGTAGCCACAAAATCTCCATTCCATGAAACATGGAAACTGTAAAAATAAGTCTGATCATATAGATGACCTTGACAAATCTAATGCATCTTGTTCCCATATACTCATCCAGTCTGTTTCAAATGTCTGTGTAGTTGAAATGTTCATAAGCAAACACTAGGCTATCACTTTGCAAACTATTACAAGCCTAGCCAATAAGTAGAGTTCAGAATGAAATTATGTACCTTATTTCTGTGATGATAAGACATTACCTATTATACCATCCCTTCTGACAATGCAAGGCATTTAAAAAAAAAGTATTTTCAGCAAATTGCTTCATTCTTTTTTTTGCTGTAGTTCAAGGGGTTACTTTCCATTCACAACCTCTTATTGCTGCCATCAAGGCAAAATAAATAAAATGCCAAATAAATATGCTTTATATGTTAATAATGGATCTTGGACACCTTACTGAAGGAATTTAAATCAAATCTATCATTGGGATGAGATGTTAAACTTGGATCCCACAGTAGCTGAAACAATGTGAATTTATTTGGAACAAAGTTAATGTGCTGTTATTTAAGTGTGTGTTAAACCCAAATCTTAGAGGTGCTGTTCAGCTGAACTCTGCTTACTTTGGTGTCTGCTTTCAAAATTATAACAAATTCAGATATTATACAGGCATAAGGCATGCCATGTCTGGTGCTTGGCACTCTGTACTACTTGGATGAGCATTTATTATTTAGTACATCATTTCCAGAAGTAAAACATAGAGCCATAACTCAACTTTTTGATATATTTTACTGTACAACACTTTTGGGGGTGTCCATACTTCTCAACTGTCCAGATTTTTGCATAAATTTCAAATCTTTGCCACATATTTTTGGTATTTCCACATAAAAGTTGTGATTTTCTGATAAATCACTGAAGATTGAAGTCACTAAATCATGACACATATTTGAGTCTCAGACTTCTTATCCTTCAGAAAATCCTGTTAGTCTAGCAACTTTCTAAGTTTATAAGAGTGATGTTTAAAATCTGTCCATATTTTTGGGCCTTTGTCTCTCCATTATTTTAGGGTTTGTCTGGAATTCTTGCACTAAGAGGTTGAGTACTTCAAGCTTTCTCCAGATTTCTTGTGCCGATAAGCTAAGCACTGTGGTAGGGACAATAGGAAGAGCACATTAACTCATAACATGCGTTCCTTGTAAGTAAACTAAATATTGGCCCCAACATCTACATGTATTTGACAGAAACTGTAGTGAATCCAGTCTTGCATCTTTAACAGATCACAGCTTGCCAAGAATGACGTTTATAAGTATAAATAATTGTGTCATGTAAACACTTTCTTAACATCAATGATATTACAGAGTGTCTAGCACTTTTTTTTTTTTTTGCAGCAAACTAAAGTAGGGACATCATGGAGCTTGGAATTACCTCCTTATGCTGTACACTGTCATTACTATGTAATTTATGGTGCAGAAAGCAAATGATTTTGTGTTTTATTTTGTTGTTAAGAATGGCCTTGTTCAATAATATTAGAGCTGCAGCCTACCCACATGACATCGTAGGTAGAGAACTATGTAAATAGAAAGAGCTTGCTGGGGTGTCTATTGTGCAAACTCTTTGTGTCTTCCTTATATCTGTGTGGATTTTTTCCAGATACTGTGGTTTCCTCCTGCATCCCAAAGATATGCAAAAGATGAGTTGGTGATCCTCCCAAGTCACGTGTTTGTGTGTGTGTGTGTGTGTGTGTGTGTGTGTGTGTGTGTGTGTGTGTGTGTGTGTGTGTGTGTCCTGTGGCGGGCACCCTATTCAGGATTTGTTTTTCTGTCTTGCTGTCTTGCTACACTGAGTGTTTGTATAGGTTCCATCTGCCTCATGACCCTAAACTGTATATTATGTGCGATGCCTTTTGACCAACAGTCTCCACTTTCAGATGCAGTTATTTAATCCTTACACTTTTCATAGCTATTTGGTACTTCTGCACCTAGGTCCTCAAAGCCTATGAAACTATGGAAATGCAAGAAGCTTGCTGTATTATTAAAAATCTTTTTTTTTAATGGGTTTTGCTGAGCAGAAGATTTGATCACCGTATTTTCAGTAGTTTAAGCTTCAGTCAGGTTAAACTTAACAACTTGTAGGGTAAGTCTATTTACATCAGTCTGCAATTCACCATGACTGTTTTAATATCCATTCCATTGTTGCCTTTTGTTTATTACTCAGACTGTGCACTTTGATGTCTGTCAGTGTTTCATTTGCAAATGCAGTGCCTGTTGCCCTTGTAGAATAAATTACCCATGTTGCATTAAATAATTGTGTGCTGGAGATTTTGCCATAACATTTCCTGAAATAGATCAGCTCTGCAACAGGGAATGGCTGGCAAACAACAATGACAGGTTCATAGTTACTAGGCATGCATCCTGAAGACCTTCAAGAAGGCCAACGTAAATCCCTGAAGCACTGTTTGGTTAAGTGGGTTGATCAGTGCCCCAAAGTAGGGGAATGAAGAAAGAAACAATAAAACCTTGGACCTTTGCCACACAGGAAGCATCGCATTAAAACGTCCAGAGATTTAGTCCTGTGTATCAACTTGCAGAGTAACATTTCTAATAAAATGCAGAAATTCTTTACAGCCCAGTATTATAGAGGTCTGTCACAGTAATATGCATCAATGCCTACATATTGCTCCAAATAATGCAGACAATATGACCTGACAAATGCCAACCCCTCTGCAGTTGCAGGAGGCTGTAAAGAAGGTACTGATAAATATATTCCTGAAATGCAACATGTTTAGTTTATATAAGAAAATCCTGGCCTAATACTGAATGAATTAATTAGTGCAATGATATTGCAAAACAAAGACAATATAAATGTTAATGCAGCTTTTGCTTAACAACCCACAAGTCATACAAAAATCAGAAATATTAGTGCATACAACATACTCTTTTGAGGGGGCTTACTTGTTTGCAGAACATCTACCTCTCGTTTTGGATTTCCCTATGTCTGTCATCAAGAACTGCTGTCCTTTTTGGCATTATTTGAAATAATTATTTGAAATACAAGCTTCAACGTTTTTTTTTAGTTTCAACATTTTTTCAGAGTTTTTCATTAAATGGTTTGACACAACTACTGTATGATAAAGGCTTCTGAAAGGGTATTTCATACTGTAATTTAATTTATTAAGAATGTGGCGATGAAAAATATTTTGTTACTATATCAGTGTAAGGTAATCATTTTGTGTACGCAAATCAGCTGTTTCTTCTAACACTGTACCACTGGCTCCTGGAAAGAAAATTCTGCACCTCCTTTCACGTTATACATAGCAAGTGTGTCTCATTATCACCTCAGACAGAAAGTTCCTTCCCACAATGCAACACTAACAAAGCAAAGTGTTCCTAACGATGCACCAAAAAGAAAGACTTTTCATGATGATGAGACACAAACGTTCTTCTATTTAATACTAGTGACTGCACATTCTGTTACCAGATTAAATCTTGTGCCAATACCTGTAAGGTATCTCATTTTCTGTTTCTGCCATCTCCAGTCTCATTGGCTTAACAAATTAAATGAAAAGCTTGGAGCTGTTGCACAACCATCAAGAAATCTTAAAGCACAGCATTTGATTGGTGTCTGGACACTGATTAGAGTGCAAAGAAGTAGCGTTTTGTTTTTTAATGTTTTAGGAAGACTTTTCTTCCTTTCTTTTTAATTAATATTGTATGGGAAGCCCCCCCCCCCAGTCTGCCTAGGTAACCTAGTGCTAGATCTGTCCCTGTCTGTCTGTCTGTCTGTAAACCAGTTTGCAATCCAAACTTCATGCTACTCAAGTCAGAAGTGACAAACTTCATGACACCCATGCAGACGGGAGCTGAAACTTCGACTGCTGAATCCTACACTAAGGCACTGTACGAGCACATCCACTCATGCATGAATCGTGCCATCCCAAATAGAACCAAGACTCTCACCTCCAAAAAAGGAAGCCAATCTGGTGGTCTCCTGCCATAAACAAACTATACAACAGAAGGAAGAAACTGTTGCAGAAAAGAGGAGAATCCCAGGATGCAAAAAACTCCCTTACCAGCCTCAGTAAGAAGCTGAGATCCCTCATAAAATCATCCAAAGCTAGTTACGAAAATAAAATTGCCAAAGATTCCAAAGACAACCACAAGGCATTCTATAGTTCTGTCAAGAATCTAAATGGCAATGCTCAGATCTGCTCTGAGCTACAACAGAATGGCATTAAATTTACTGCTCCCAAGGATATTGTCAATATCCTGGCAGATCGATTTAGTGCCAACTTCACCCCCCTCTCACCCCCTAAAGGACCCATCTCAATACCAAAAGATTGCCAAATTCCGGTAATCACAGCCACACAGGTAGAAACCGCACTCTCCAAAGCTAAGAATACAGCATCCATGGGATCAGATGACATCCCAGGCTGTGTACTACATGAACTACAAAATGAACTGGCACCTCCCCTAAGTGTCATGTTTAATCATAGCCTCACCTCAGGCTTCATGCCCACTGAGTGGCGCACAGCTACAGTTATCCCACTCCACAAGGGGGGATCCACCTTGGATCCCAGGTACTACCATCCCTTCAGTCTGACGAGCCTGATCTGCAAGGGCATGGAATGCATTATCATGGAACTTATAAACAAAGACATTGGCAACCTTCAAACACTGGACCCAACCCAGTTTGGGTTTGTGAAGGGCCGATCTTGTCTCCTGAACCTGATTGACTTCTTTGAATCAGTCGCCAGAGCTGTGGACGAGGGTAAGGCAGTCCACACAGCCTATCTGGACCTTGCCAAGGCCTTCAACACCATCCCCCACTCTGGAATCATAGATAAACTTACTAAGCTGGGCATAAATCCCTACGTCCCTCAATGGGTTGCCATTTGGCTTACTGACAGAACCCAGACTTTAAAAGTAGCTGACTCCAAATCCAGCTCCAGACAAGTAACAAGTGGAGTACCTCAGGGTTCAGTCCTGGGACCACTCTTGTTTGGCATCTACTTCTCTGAAGTACAGGCTAACACTAAGGGACTCTGGCTAACAAAGTTCGCAGATGACTGCAAACTGGGAGCCATTACTGAATCCCCAAATGATGTGGATATTCAACAAAACGGCCTTACAGAAACAGATGCCTGGTGCCAGAGCCATGGGCTCAAGCTTAATGCCAAGAAATGTATAGTTATCCCCTTTGGAAAAAAACATGTACCCATGAATTACCACATAGGTGGCAGTACACTAAACATCGAAAGTGTGATGAGAGACTTAGGGACACAGGTGGACAGTGGTCTCACTTTTGATAACCACATCACCACAACAGTCAGGAAATCCTTCTATGTGGCACACCTCATCACTAAGGGCTTTTCATCCAGAAAAATGGAGGTCATTGTCCCACTGTACTCATCCCTCATTAGACCCATTATAGAGTATAATGCCCGGTTTGATATGTACCTCACAAGACATCTGCAACAGCTGGAAAGGCCACAGAAATACCTCACTAAAAGAATCACAGGCCTAAAGCAGATGCCATATGCTGACCATCTAAAAAAACTCCAGCTATAATCTGTGGCATATCATCTACTCAGAGTCGATCTCTGCTTAACATACAAGGTCATGTCAAACCCTGAGCTGTTGGACATGCTCCACTTAAAGAAATCCTAATCCCTCAGAGCCACACGCTCCAGGGATCTAAACATTGTCATCACAATGAACAAAACATGCTGGAGGGATAGGTTCCTGACCCAGAGACTCCCCATACTCTGGAATAGACTGCCCATACATGTCAAGCAGACTGCCTCCTTGGCCCTCTTCAAAAGGAACCTTGATGAATGGATGAGAGATAGGAAATTCACCCTGGGGATCATGTCAGTTGCCCTGCTAGACAGGGGTCCAGAGAAGTAAATATTGTGGAAAGAAATATCCAGGGAATTGTTATGGCTAGGCTTGTATAGGCCCTAGGGCCGATAGCCTAGTACCAACCTATGAACCTATAAATAGCGAGAATAGTAATGGGCCCTTGAGGGACTCCTATGGATACTGGTAGCAGGGGGGGGGAGACAATTGGTTTTGCCATAGAACTGCCTGTTGATGGTCTGATAGGAAGCTGTTGAACCATGATATAGAGGAGGAGCTTATGTTTAGGGTAGATACAGTTTCAAGAAGCATACTGTTTTTTACCATGTCAAAGGTTGTTGATAAGTCTAAGAATATGGAAGAAACAAATAAACCCTTGTTTCTATGGTGGTTAACTATGTTGGTAAACATTAGTAGTGCTGTGGTGGTGCTATGGGAAGGTCTAAAGCCATGCTGGGAATTGGAAAGTAGTTTGTTTTTTAGGAGGTACTGCATTAGTTGACAATGAACAACTCTTTCTAATATTTTGGATAAAGGAGATAGAATTGCTATTGGGTGATAACTGGTGAGCTCTAAGGAGTTACATCCTTTGTGCAGTGGAATAATATGGGAAGTTTTCCACGAGGTAGGTACCTTGCATTCCGCTAGTGACTATTTAAGAGAATAGACACTGGATAGGCTATAGCCTCAGCCGATATCTGATGGAAATTTGCTGGTATGTTATCAGCTGCTAGTGTGGTCGGTTTGAGTTTCTTAAGGAGTTTAGAAATAACCTTAGTGGGCACGGGGTGCAGAGTAAAGCTGGGGGTATTGTTTTGTGTATTGGGGTGGGTTAGGGTAGCTATAGGTATGGGGCTAATAGTACTATTTTGGGCATTAGCAAGGGTTTGGACTGTTTCGGTAAAGTACTTGTTAAATTGAGTGGGGATGTTATCATGGTTGTTTGGTAACACAGGGGTTGGACTAGTGGATTTTCCTGGGTGCAGTATACCATTTATTGTAGCCCAGAATTTTTGTGGGTTGTGACTATATTTTTCTTGCAAGTTTTTATAGTAGTTAGTTTTGTCAAGTTTAATTTGTTTTTTGGCTTTGTTATGGAGTCCTAGATATTTTTGTCTCAAAGTAGTTTTATTTTTATGAAATTGAATCAATGCCTTGTCCCTTTCTTTCACTGTATTTTAGGTATCTTTTGTTAGTCATTGGGCATAGTTAGTTTTTATTCTTATGGTTTTAGTGGGTGCATGATGGTTTAAGATTTTTAGGAAGGTTGAATTAAAGTATAGCACGACTTCATCTAGAGGTAGTTGTTTTAGGGGAGTCCAATTACAGAATTTTAGTGCATTGATGAAGTCAGTAGCTATAAAGGTCTTTTTATTATGTACTGCTTGGAGGATGTGTTGGCTGATGTATTGGGACCTGTTCCTAATTAGGTAGGTTGGTTGATGGTCACTTAGACTTCAGGAAGACAGTCAGATTGCTCTGCTAGAGTGGGGTCAGTTAACAGAATCCAGTCTAAGATGGACTGGCATTTGGATGATTTGTCAATTCTAGTGGGGGTAGATATAATTTGGGTAAACACATGGAGGTTAATGTAGGTAGAGGGATTGTGGCTGCAGCAGTTAAGCCAGTCAGTATTAAAGTCACCCAATAGTATGTTTTTTGTGTAAGGGAGTTTGAGATCCAGTTTAACAGGCTTTCCATTATAGTAATGTTATTGCCTAGTGGGATATAGCTGCCTGCAATAATTATATGTTTGTTGGAGTTTAGTTGTAATTTGGCAAGGATTAGTTCAACATCTTTGGCTTCTTGGGTATTACACTCAAATTGTTCTATGGTGGAATGATTTTTGAATAATATTGCTACAGCTCCTCCTTTTTTTCTAATCTATCTGTATGTATAAGATTGTAGCCAGGGGCTGTAATCTTAGTATTTTGATGTTCTGGTTTAATCCATGTTTCAGTTAACACAGCGATATCTGGTTTGTATAGAGCTAGTAGGGCATGGAGATCCTGAATTTTGTTAAGTATACATCTTACAATTATGTTTAAGAAGAGGAGAGATGAGGTAGGTCTGTGGTATAGGGGATTTAGCTGATTTGAGTTTGTGTTGGTTGATGTAATGGGTCCTGGATTAGGGTGTATGTAACCACAGCAAGTGAGTTTTTGGAGAAGATGTATATAGAGTTTGGTTAGTTTATGTATTATTTTCACTTGCCTTTGAGAATTGTAAGGGTTGGTTTTGACTCTCAGCTTATTGTAAAAGTAAGAGAAGGATTGGGAGGAGGTAAGGTCATATGGTGATATGGGGAAGTTTTGTAGTTTTATAGAATTGGCTGTGGGTTGTGTTTTCCATGGGGGTGAGGTGCTGATATGAAGCTGAGTGTGGTAAGAGGAGAAGAAAGGATGGAAAGCAGTAGTAGAGTGAAGATAGTTAATGGGTAGAATACTGCTTTTAGTAGCTGGTTTTGTTGTGTGCAGTACATCATATTTAGTTACAGAAAGAGTGGGATGCATATAAGTGTAATGTCTATAACTGTCAGAGTTGGGTATTTTATTAAGGGTGTAGTATTAAGGGTGTGGTGGAGTGTGTTGCTATTGGGTATGATAGGTGTGATATGATAGGCTAATTGGCAGTGTGAAAATTGATGGTGGGTGTGGTCTATAGCTATAAGTTTAATTGATATGGGGGTGGGTGAAAACGGGGTAGGGTAGGGGAGTGGAGTGAGCATAGCAAATGGAGCGGGCTGAGCCAGTATGGCGAGGCACAGGAGTGCATGAGAGACTATCAGTAGGTCAGTGAAAAAAGCCTACTGCTGCAATGTGGTAGCCTGTATAGTTATAAGTTGGGGACTCAGCAGCTATAAAAACTGCAAGAAATGCTGGGTATACTGCTTATGTAGAGTAGTTACAAAATCTGGCCAGTTTTAGAGTATATTTTATATAGTAGAGAGCTGCTGTCAGGAAGGGTGAGAAGAGGTGAGTAGTAACCTCTAGAGAAGAAAGGGCAGCAGAATTAGTAAGTAAACAAATGTGGGGAGAGACACTTACCGCTTATGTGTAATGCAGCGTTTGACATCCCTTCCTTTTCTTGATGTCACTATTAGTAGAGATTTATTGGGTGATTTTAATACTGTGATTTTTAGGAAACCCTGCAAGAAGAAAAACATACTACACAAATCTAGTATGCACACCAGACATATTCCTGGGAATGTACTTAAAGGTCAGTTTTTAAGAGTTATGCGGCTTCACAATGATGATGGGTTGCTTGAAGATGCTTTTTATACCCTAACCAATAATATGCTCAGCAGAGGTTATTCTAAGGAATCAAGTGAGAAAATGATTATAAAAGTACAGGGACTGAGGGGTGAATCTGCAAAACCATACTTTTCAGAATATCCCGTTGAGGCATAATATACCAATATGGATAGGTACACTAGAGAATCCAAATGTATTTTGACATATACAAGTGATGTTAATATCGTTTGTGACATATTTAGAAAGAATTGGCCAATACTGATGTCAGATGAGAATCCAAAGGAGAACTTAGGACCTCTCCCCAAGTTTACATTTAAGAATAATAAATCTTGAAAGCAGCAGCTCTGCTATAGACAGTTAACTAATACCAATTGCAAAGGTTTTGATCATTTGGGCACTTATCCCTGTCATTCATGCACTGCTTGCAAGTCCATTCTGACTACATTATATTTGTCACATCCTGCTTCTAATACAGAAATTGAATTTGATTTTTATGCTGATTGCAGGAGCAGTAATTTGGTTTACTTTGTGAAATGTGTCTCCTGCAGTGCATTTTATATAGGTAAAACCAATCGCACATTAAAGGAAAGAATTTTAGAACATGTTAATGACATCAGGAAGGTAAAGCTGACTAATGCTCCTGTTAAACATGTGAACGACTCTGGTTCCAATCGTTTGGTTTTAGAATTAGTTAATGTTAATTTACGGGTACGTGATCTGAAGAACAAGACAGAATATATTGAATTAAAATGGATTTTAGAGATGCATGCAGACAAGAGCCCCAGTTTGAATGGATCTATTTCTTTAAAACAGTGTTCAAGTCGCACAACCTATTACATTGATTTGACTGGTCTGTTTGAGCTTTCAATGAATGGTTGTATATTTTATGAATGGTCTGAGGAAGTGTCTGTTAGCCGTGAAAGTGTTTACCATTCTGTACTGTTTTATTTATAAATAAATTCTTGTTTTGGTTGATGCACTTTTCTTTTTCTTTTTTATTTGATACAAAGCCAAAAGTAATCAGGAAGCAAAGGCCCAAAACCAGGCTCAAATTTTAAATATTGCTCTTATAAACCTAGAACATTGCTATAATAAATTTTGCACTAACATGTATTTTTCTGAAGGATATGAAGTCTTTAACTCAAATGTATGTCATTATTTATTGACTTCAGTTTTCAAAGATTTACCTGAAAGATACAAATTTTATGAGGAACAGACCAAAATATGAAGCAAAAATCTAGAATCTAGACATTTTGGGAAAAATCTAGACAGTTGAGAGGTATGCCTGCCATTACGCAAGTCTGTTATCCTTTTCACACCTTTTTGTGTCAGATCTGTTGCATCACTTTGTGTCATCAACAAACATGCAATTGTTTTTTTAATGCACCTTTAGCAGTGCCACTTATGAAGACATGTAAAATACCTGGCTTGAGTACTCAACCCTGAGTTACCCCACTTGACTCAGTCCTTTTGGGTGACTGGACTACATTCTCATGATCATTTGTGTCTTTCTGCCTGGCAGTGTTACCTTTTACCATCCTAGGACTCACTCCAAATCTAATCTAATCAATAACCTATACCTTCTTGAAGTCTAAGCAGGCCATATCTACAACTCCATTCTGATCCAATAACCCAACTGTCCAGTCAGACAAAGTTTTATATGCCATGATTTCCCATTGTGAGTCCATACTGTTTAAGCAGGCCATATCTACAACTCCATTCTGATCCAATGACCCAATTGTCCAGTCAGACAAAGTTTTATATGCCGTGATTTCCCATTGTGAGTCCGTACTGGTTTTGGCTCGTTGCCCAAATGACTTACAGATTCTCTGAAATTACTTTCATTAGCAGACATTCCATGATGTTCTCTATAAATTGAAAAGTTGATAATTCACAGCATTGACTCTTGTGAAAAAGAATAACATCTACTCTGTTCCAGTATTCAATAATCTTACCCTACAGCCATGATTTGTTAAAAAATATAGTGGTATAACCAATTATTTCATGAATTCTTGAAAAATATTTTGCTGAATGCTATCACAACCTGTTACCTTGTGCACAATTATTTTTAGGGTTCTTTCAGGACCCTTTCCTCTATGAAAGAACAGAGATCACTCCTCTTCCCCATCCTGAGCACCTTTACTGGATGAATCTGGAAAACCTACTTCCCTTTTTTATTAATAAACAGAGATATCCACACTCATTTAGCAGTCTTATGTGTTGATCATTGTTTTTTGGTTCACTCCATCAGTTTTATTTACTTTTACAGTCCTCGCTTTGTTTTGTTTTTTTTGCACAAACTCCTAGATAGCCTCTGACAAGGCTTTGAGTTTTTTTTTATAGCTTTATTGAACATCATTTGCTCTATATTATCTATATGTTTGATCCATCTAAATTAAGCTGATAACTCTGTTTAGCCATTTGCTTTTTGGTATTGAATAATTTGCTTTTTGGATTGCCACTCATTTGAAAATTCATCAGAATGAAAGCCAACTTGGACTGTGTACAAAATGATCTCAAAATGCACATCTAATGTTAATTTATATGGGTCGTCATCTAATGTTAATTTATATGGGTCGTCATCTAATGTTAATTTATATGGGTCGTCATCTAATGTTAATTTATATGGGTCGTCTTTATGCAACCCTGGAATGAGAAGAAAATAGCTTTTGAGCCGTACTTTCTTCAGATGTCCTTTTGAAACATCTTTTTCAGGATTCCCATATGGAACGTTGCAGAATTTCAGCCTGCTGTCCAAGTTTCAAACCCTGCAGCAGAGTATAACCATAAACAGCAGATACCCAGGAGCCGAAATGTAATGCACAGACGGAATGAAAAGAAATATATGCCAGACATGCTGGTTCCTGCAAGCCAACATGCAAAAATCAAACAAGCACATCAGCAACAGTATTTTGTTGGTGTTATATATTTTCAGTTTCATTGTCTTGATTTTTCTGCATAGAAATGAGGTATAGCTCTATTTTAGTAAGAGAGGTGCTGCTTATGGAAGCAGTAATGTATGAGAGTGTACATTAGATAGCTCTTTTGCAAAGCTATAGGGGAGTGGTAATGCATAAGGCCATTAGATGAGTGCCATTGACTCCTTTAGTTGTGCATCAGAATATCTAATGCATAGCTCTATGTTTTATTTAATCATTACTTTTCTGATGCCCTCTTTATCCTATGCAATGTCAGAGGAAGCAGGAGTCCAGTCTAGCAACCGTTGGATGTAAGGCAAAGCACTAGTTTTTGATAGAATACCACACCATTCTAGGATGCACACATTCACACTTACAGACAGCTTAATGGATCACAATTTCACCTGTCTGCATATCTTTAGGATGTGGAATGAAACATAAGAACCTGGCAAACATCCATGCTAACAAGTGGTGGAGACGCACTCCAGCTAACGACTGAACTAGAGAACAAAGCCTTATGACATAATGATGCTTAATGCCCACCACACACTGTTTTATTATGCACATAAAATGGGAAAAAGTGAATGTGGCTGAATTAGTTAAGCGAAGTTTCTCATTTTTTGATCTTCTGTATGTGTACAGTATTCACATCAAATACTCCTTGTCTCTGCACATGTTTAGGCTGCACTCACTGTGATCTGTATGTGTACAGTATTCACATCAAATACTCCTTGTCTCTGTACATGTTTGTGCTGCACTCACTGTGATCTGTATATGTACAGTATTCACATCAAATACTCCTTGTCTCTGTACATGTTTATGCTACACTCACTGTGATCTGTGTGTGTACAATATTCACATCAAATACTCCTTGTCTCTATACATGTTTATGCTGCACTCACTGTGATCTGTATGTGTACAGTATTCACATCAAATACTCCTTGTTTCTGTACATGTTTATGCTACACTCACTGTGATCTGTATGTGTACAGTATTCACATCAAATACTCCTTGTCTCTGTACATGTTTATGCTACACTCACTGTGATCTGTGTGTACAGTATTCACATCAAATACTCCTTGTCTCTGTACATGTTTATGCTGCACTCACTGTGATCTGTATGTGTACAGTATTCACATCAAATACTCCTTGTCTCTGTACATGTTTATGCTGCACTCACTGTGATCTGCATGTGTACAGTATTCACATCAAATACTCCTTGTCTCTGTACATGTTTGTGCTACACTCACTGTGATCTGTATGTGTACAGTATTCACATCAAATACTCCTTGTCTCTGTACATGTTTGTGCTGCACTCACTGTGATCTGTATGTGTACAGTATTCACATCAAATACTCCTTGTCTCTGTACATGTTTATGCTGCACTCACTGTGATCTGTATGTGTACAGTATTCACATCAAATACTCCTTGTCTCTGTACATGTTTATGCTACACTCACTGTGATTTGTATGTGTACAGTATTCACATCAGATACTCCTTGTCTCTGTACATGTTTATGCTACACACTGTGATCTGTATATGTACAGTATTCACATCAAATACTCCTTGTCTCTGTACATGTTTATGCTGCACTCACTGTGATCTAAATGTGTACAGTATTCACATCAAATACTCCTTGTCTCTGTACATGTTTATGCTGCACTCACTGTGATCTGTATGTGTACAGTATTCACATCAAATACTCCTTGTCTCTGTACATGTTTATGCTGCACTCACTGTGATCTGTGTGTGTACAATATTCACATCAAATACTCCTTGTCTCTATACATGTTTATGCTGCACTCACTGTGATCTGTATGTGTACAGTATTCACATCAAATACTCCTTGTCTCTGTACATGTTTATGCTACACTCACTGTGATCTGTATGTGTACAGTATTCACATCAGATACTCCTTGTCTCTGTACATGTTTATGCTACACACTGTGATCTGTATGTGTACAGTATTCACATCAAATACTCCTTGTCTCTGTACATGTTTATGCTGCACTCACTGTGATCTAAATGTGTACAGTATTCACATCAAATACTCCTTGTCTCTGTACATGTTTATGCTGCACTCACTGTGATCTGTATGTGTACAGTATTCACATCAAATACTCCTTGTCTCTGTACATGTTTGTGCTACACTCACTGTGATCTGTATGTGTACAGTATTCACATCAAATACTCCTTGTCTCTGTACATGTTTATGCTGCTCTCACTGTGATCTGTATGTGTACAGTATTCACATCAAATACTCATTGTCTCTGTACATGTTTGTGCTACACTCACTGTGATCTGTATGTGTACAGTATTCACATCAAATACTCCTTGTCTCTGTACATGTTTATGCTGCACTCACTGTGATCTGTATGTGTACAGTATTCACATCAAATACTCCTTGTGTCTGTACATGTTTATGCTGCACTCACTGTGATCTGTATGTGTACAGTATTCACATCAGATACTCCTTGTCTCTGTACATGTTTATGCTACACACTGTGATCTGTATGTGTACAGTATTCACATCAAATACTCCTTGTCTCTGTACATGTTTATGCTACACTCACTGTGATCTGTGTGTACAGTATTCACATCAAATACTCCTTGTCTCTGTACATGTTTATGCTACACACTGTGATCTGTATGTGTACAGTATTCACATCAAATACTCCTTGTCTCTGTACATGTTTATGCTGCACTCACTGTGATCTAAATGTGTACAGTATTCACATCAAATACTCCTTGTCTCTGTACATGTTTATGCTGCACTCACTGTGATCTGTATGTGTACAGTATTCACATCAAATACTCCTTGTCTCTGTACATGTTTGTGCTACACTCACTGTGATCTGTATGTGTACAGTATTCACATCAAATACTCCTTGTCTCTGTACATGTTTGTGCTGCACTCACTGTGATCTGTATGTGTACAGTATTCACATCAAATACTCCTTGTTTCTGTACATGTTTGTGCTGCACTCACTGTGATCTGTATGTGTACAGTATTCACATCAAATACTCCTTGTCTCTGTACATGTTTATGCTGCACTCACTGTGATCTGTATGTGTACAGTATTCACATCAAATACTCCTTGTCTCTGTACATGTTTATGCTGCACTCACTGTGATCTGTATATGTACAGTATTCACATCAAATACTCCTTGTCTCTGTACATGTTTGTGCTACACTCACTGTGATCTGTATGTGTACAGTATTCACATCAGATACTCCTTGTCTCTGTACATGTTTATGCTGCACTCACTGTGATCTAAATGTGTACAGTATTCACATCAAATACTCCTTGTCTCTGTACATGTTTATGCTGCACTCACTGTGATCTGTATGTCTACAGTATTCACATCAAATACTCCTTGTCTCTGTACATGTTTATGCTACACTCACTGTGATCTGTATGTGTACAGTATTCACATCAAATACTCCTTGTCTCTGTACATGTTTGTGCTACACTCACTGTGATCTGTATGTGTACAGTATTCACATCAGATACTCCTTGTCTCTGTACATGTTTATGCTGCACTCACTGTGATCTGTATGTGTACAGTATTCACATCAGATACTCCTTGTCTCTGTACATGTTTATGCTACACTCACTGTGATCTGTGTGTACAGTATTCACATCAAATACTCCTTGTCTCTGTACATGTTTATGCTACACTC
>NC_056741.1:50930257-50975257 GCF_019279795.1 Protopterus annectens
TTTTGTTAATAAATCATTGCCCTTTCTAATGCTGCCTATTATTAACTGGTAATCCATCCATCCATCCATCCACAATCCCCTTTTCCCATTTTTGCATATGGGGTCAGGATGTCACTTCAACAGTGACAATCATCTAGATCCAAGGTTTATACCACTGGGTGGCTAGCCCTGCCGCAGTAGTTCTTCCACACCTCACACTCACATGTACACTCACACCTATGGCCAATTTAGACCGTTCAATCCACCTACTGCATGTCTTTGGAATGTGGGAGGAAACCGGAGTACCTGGAGGAAGTCCACGTGAACACAGGGAGGACATGCAGACTCCATATAGAAGGCACCCCAGCTGACACTCAAACTAATGAACATCTTGAGGAGTATGTAAATAGAAAATAACAAGTTCCGCAAGTACAGTGATCGAATTTAATATAAAATCCATGCCCACGGAAGGGAGGTGGGATATTTTGACAATACTGCTGCTAGAAGTAATTGAAAATAATAGGTTTTATTCATATTACAAATTGCTGTGTTCCAGACTGCAAAGCAAATTTTGAAAAGAAATATGCTGTCATGAAAAGAAACATATCTATTTACAGGTTTCATCGGAATTCAGCTAAAATAAAAAGCCAACTTCTGATCCAACTAAGGTGAATTTCCTGCAGGGTCCAAATGCACCCGTTTCTCACCCAGAGCACCTCATTCCAGGTCTGTGATCATGTGATCACAGCTTCTCTAGAGTGCCCCATTCTAGGTGGTTGTAGACACACTTCCATCCTGGGAATTCCTCTTCACACATGACGAACAATCTCCTTCTGAGGCACAATGACAGTCTCTACTTGAATTCTAGTCTACATTACAACAAGACTCCCCATTGAGAATTTAGCAAACTTCCCATGGTTTGGAAAAGCCCTCCTTTTATATAAGTGCAAATCAAAAATTTCATCTCATAATGACCCATTAATGGGTCTACTACAATTTATTTATTAGCATCTGCTTACTGGAAAGTCTGACTAGACTATGACAGACCCCTTTTCAGTGGAGGCCAAGGGAGAAAAGCTTCACATTTAACAAATCTTACAAGCTGTCATACATACAATACAATGCAATACAATACAAGGCAACACAGCAAATGTTGACTAACATACAAAAAAAAAATCCTGTAAATCGTTACATTCCACAAAGTAACATGTTACTTTTACTGTAGCAATGATAAGCTATTGTGTTTTCAGATAAAAGTGCAGAAGCTTAGATTATGCAATAAGACCGAATGGGAACTACAGACAGAGAGAGGCAAAAGAGGGAGGAGACAGGAGTTGATATTTGTTAGTAGATGAGAGACATTGGAGAGATTCGAGAATAGATATGAGAGAGCGGTGTCTTTCTGGATTCATGTTGAGATAGGAGATGCTTTGTAGAGGAGACCTCGTTTTATATGGGGTTACTGAGAGTATTTTGGAGGTGTAGGTAAAGTTTAGATTATTATCAGTGGTGACCTCAAGTAAATCAGTATGAGTGATAATCTCAAGTTTTAGTGTTTTTTTGTGCAGATGATATAGTAAAGGTGTTTTTTGTTTTCAGAGTATTGCTTTGGGATGAAAAGTAGAATTTTTCTTTTGTTTGGGTTTAGGAGAAGATTAAATTGGCTCAAAAAAGATTTAGTGGAGGACTAAGGTTGTTGTGAAATAGTTTATAGTGGTGGGAAGCTTAGAGCTGAACAGATTAAAGTGGAGTAATCTGCAGACTGATCGAGGGAGCCTTGCCACACTGAAGTATGGAAGTTGTTTATAAAAAATATTAAAAAGAAGAAGACCTAGGAATGCACCCTGAGGGACACTAATGGTTATGGGGGAGATTGGATGAGCAGCATTTTTGACATTTGACACACTGTCTCCTACCTAAGGAATAGGTTTTAAATCATGTTAGGCAGAGCTGTGGAGACTGAGGGAGAGTAACGTTTGTAGCAGTTTAGTATGGGATACTGTATCAAATGATTGTGACAGACCTAGGAACGTGGAAGAAACTAGTTTACATTTATCCCTAAGTTGATTTATTGTGTTGCCATTTGATCGCAACACACTGCCTTGCAGCCATGTGCTCGTTTTTGGCAAGTGTTTTAGCTCCCATTAACTTGATCTCTCTTAACGAACATATCCCTCCCAATTGCCAACCTCACCAGACTATCTAGCCTTACCAGAACCCTGATCCTAACCCTAAAAACATCCAGTCAGATCCTAAACCTAAAGTCCACCATCACTCCCTAAACCTAAACCTAAAATCCTCCTCGGAGATCACCTTCCTGATGTGGATAGTCAGCAGGTACTTCCTTACTTAGGATTAGAGCAGTTGTCAAAGTCAAAGCCAAAGTGAACTTTATTGTCATTCAGACTGCACAGCAGTGCAACTGAACGAAATTGTGTTACTTCGAACTCAGCGTGCATTGTAGTTAGTGCGCGGCGTGTGCTTGGCTGAGCTCAGATTTGAGTTTGAGCCTGAGCACCTGCCTGCACAGGCTACAAGATGCTCTGGTCCCTGGTATTGAGGAACTTCTCTCTGAATACTTGGGAGTTGAGCCTTTGCAGTGCCCCACCTCTCCATTAACCCAACACAAAAGAATTTCTCCTTTAGCTAATACATACTACTACCTGGCTGCTCTTAAAGAAACATCGCTACTTACTTAATATTTACATCACACAATGATATTAACAATGCTTTAAAGCCAAAATACTTAAAACATAGCAATATTTAAATCACATACAGCATTCAGTATCCCAGAATGCTACAGTACTCCATTGTGGCTCAAAATCCTGGGTTTTGAACTTAAATGGAAGGACTGTGACACCTGGAAAACCTAGGCAACTAGTGGGAGAAGGTTGGAGCCTTGTTGTTGATAGCTTAGCACTCAGAGAAATGTCAGGGTGAAATGAAGGCTGAAGGACCGCAAAGCAATATTACTAAGGCTATCTGCAGCATGTGGCAGTTACAGTGTAATACAATATCACTATGCCCTGAAAACTAATTACAGCTGTTCAGTTATTCTGCTAGGGCTGACCACGACGTGACAAACCCCAGATTCTGGCAATGGAGCCCCTTCTTATTAGCCAAAGGTGCTAATAGTTATGATACATTTTAAGGGAGCAATACAACATTCAATTCCTTCTAAAATTCTACATCTAGTTTGCCTGACCCTGCCTACCTTAATACTGTGCTCTATAAACATATCCTTGCTTTTACAACATTTTTATGTCATTTCTGTTCTCATTTCTTCCCACTGTGCTTAATTTCATGCTGTTTTTCCTTTCTCAGATTGTTACTACTGGTGAAATTCCAGGTCATGTAACTAGCTACCCTGTTCGGGTAACAGCCTGTTCAAAAGCTACAATAACGTTATTCTTAGAAAGGACACCTTACTGTGTTCACACATTCTACTTACAGTGTTTCTTCTTCATTAACAGAATTCTTAGCTCTATCTTTTTTATTTCTGGTTTGTATTCAACATTTTGTAATGCTTCTTAGTTTTGATTTTTGAAAAATGTCCTCTGCAGATGTGACTTCAGTATCTAGCTGTACAGGTGTCTTTTGTGCTTCAGGCCATCTATAAGGACTTAAATACATTTTTTATTTGCAGCAGAATTTCTACATTATGCGGTATAGATTTGTACTCTCAGACAGGTATGAAAACACTCTTATTTCTGGCTTGAAATTCTATCACATTTTGCTTTCGTATGTAAAAAAAATAGAATTTGTAGCTCTATAGTTAGGTCATCTGGCACCGGGCAGTTCCCTAGACTGGTGTTCCCCAACCTAAAGTTGAGGACCAAAAAAAAAAATGAAAAAGGTCTTCTGTAATTTACCTTTCTACTGTTAACACCACTTCTGATTCTAACTACAAGTGCAACTGCAGAAACAAATGTAGTATTGTCAATCATTTATGAAGCCGCAATATCCTCATGGCTTCATAAATGAATATCGGTACTGCGCTCAAGCTCAAGCCTCATTGGCTTATTTATTTATTTCCACAGAGCCTGTTTTCAGCTGAGGCCCGGGAAGAGATGCTCCAGACGCATGTCTTTAGAATGTGGGAGGAAACCAGAATACATAGAGGAAACCCACCCAAACCCAGGGAGAACATGCAAACTCCGCACAGAAGGCACCCCAGCTGAGAATCAAACCAGAGAACCTCTTGTTGTGAGGTGACAACATTAACTGCTGCACCACTGCCCATTTCCAGAAATGGCTTCTACCAATCGCATATCTAACGGCTAGCACCTGGGGCATCCACTCCTTTCAGTTTGCTCTAGTTGCAGCTCTGGGATTTGGACAGGCCAAGAAGGTCAGTTAGTCATGGTACATCCTAGCGGTTGGTCAGTTAGTCATGGTACATCCTAGCGGTTGGTCAGTTAGTCATGGTACATCCTAGCGGTTGGTCAGTTAGTCATGGTACATCCTAGCGGTTGGTCAGTTAGTCATGGTACATCCTAGCGGTTGGTCAGTTAGTCATGGTACATCCTAGCGGTTGTATAATGACATAGTAACGAGCAGCATAATTAAAATGAGCGCCTTCATATGTGCTGCAGAGAAAAAACAAGATAGCAGAGCAATTCAGAAACATATAAATACTGAGCAACAGGTCCGCACACATAGCATATTTAAACTCAGCCCAATTTTTATGTTCAGGTTAAAGAAATTGTGATGCAAAGGAGAGAAATCTTTTTGTGATCTTCATAAGCTGAAATGGTTAAGCAATAGGGCAGTATAAATGCTGTTTGCCTATGTGTGGATTCAAGTCTCAGTATAGCCTCTTTTAAGGGGTTGGGGTTGGTATAATAGTTAAAGTATTTACATCAAAGTCACAAGGTACAGAGTTTGATTTTTTTACCTTTGAAAAGGAAATTGGTTAGGCTTAAAATGGTCCATTAGGGCAGATAGCTTAGTACTTACCTATGATCCTATAAACAATGTTAGGGGTTGCTGTGGCATTAGTAAATGTTTACCTGCAAGTGGCTCTGATTGCAGATCTATATCCACCAGTGCATGACTTTGCTCCAGAAATACAGGGCCATCTAACTGTACGTCAGTCCGGACTCCATGACACCAACATTGTGAACTGGTACCATGCTCATAGGGACCTCAACCAAGAAACTGTGGATATGTGTTGACCTTGTCTGCTAGCCAGTGGGAGTCATGGCATTATTAATATAAGCTTAAATAATTTAGCTAAAACAGATACAGACTGTTAAAATGAACTTAAAAACACAACAAGAAATGAAAAGTCTTCACTTATCTCTTTTGTTCAATATACTGGAACTATTTAGGCAAGAGTGATATATTGTCCAGGTTCAGTTCCATTGTACCCTTTGGTAAACTGCCAGTTATTTTTAGGCCCAGCATTTTGGCTATCTTGAAGTGACTTAAGGTGGGCAGCAGTCTGGGAACCGACAGGATATCTAATAATGATATGAGGGAAACAGGTGAGGAGATTGTAGCTGTACTTTTGAACTTTTTCAGTTATTTGCTTGCTTTCTGGCTATGTTCCTCCATCCGTCATCAGCCCCTTTTCCCATTTTTTGTACGTGGGGTCAGGGTGTCACTTCAGTGGTGACAATCATTTAGAGCCAGGGTTTACACTGCAGGGCGGCTAGCCCTGTTGCTGTAGTTCATCCGCACACACTCTCACACCTAGGGCCAATTTAGAGTGTCCAATCCACCTGGTGCATGTCTCTGGAATGTGGGAGGAAACTGGAGTACCCAGTGGAAACCCACATGAACACTGGGAGAATGTGCAGATTCCACACAGAAGACACCCCGGCCAAGAATTTAAATGAGGAACCTCTTGCTGTGAGGCGACAATGCTAATCGCTGCATCAATGTGCTGTTTCTGGCTATGTTCCTGACAACTGGAAAAAGGCAGAGGTGGTTCCTGCTTATCAGAGCAAAGAAAGTAAGCTTGAGATGAAAAAAATGTGACATACAGGTGAATTATTTATATAACCTGGTTAAAGTGACAGAAAGATAGTCACTGAGGTGATGTGAAAAGATTTAATTATAATTCATCCAGAGTTTTGTCAATATGTACTCAATACACCTAGATCCATGATTGCATATAAATGAGTTTATAGCCATAATCATGAAAACTTTATTAAATGTTTTACTATAAAACACAGGGACTGGGCAGTCTGAAATAAGAGTATAGAGGGTAGAGCTTGAACATGTATTCCTTGACGTACAAGAGGTATAAAGGAGATACATCTCTGGTACTCAAAAGTACACAGCAGATAAACACTAGGGGGCTTAATTTTGGGAGTATAAAGTTAGTGTAGAACCTCAGTACAGAAAGAATGGTTGAATCAAACAGTTCTCAGTGGAATAAATTCTGTTGTGGTTTCCTCAGGGTGCTCCAGTTTCTTTCCACATTCCAAAGACATATAGTATGTATACTGAACACTCTAATTTGGCCATAGGTGTTAGTATGTGTGCGAGTGTGTTGTATGGGAAAACAGCCATGGCAGGGCTAACAGTATAAATGTGGCTCTAGATGATTGTCACTGTTGAAGTGGCACCCTTACCCATGTGCAAAAATGGGAAAAAGGAGTTATGGATGGATGGATGGATGGATGGATGGATGGATGGATGGACAGACGGACGGATGGGCGGATGGATGGATGGATGGACGAACGGATGGACGGATGGACAGACGGACAGATGGACGGACAGACAGACGGGTGGATGGATGGATGGATAGACGGACAGATGGACGGACAGACGGATGGATGGATGGATGGACAGATGGACGGATAGATGGATGGATGGATGGATGGATGGATGGATGGATGGATGGATGGATGGATGGACGGATGGATGGATGGATGGATGGATGGATGGATGGATGGATGGATGGACAGATGGATATGATCTTGTGCTTTTCTGGAAGCTTTTAAAGGCTGAAGCTGTAGAAATGGGACAGGACAAACCTAAAGTCTTTCAGGAGCTGTTCCAGGCATGATAGGAATACTCTTAACTGTCAGAGATGATGATGATGCTTATAGCATCTAGCGCTTATATACCTAGATTTTATTGTTATATTTATATAATTTAGTATTTTAATAGTTATGACTTTTTAGAGTCATCATAAGCATTATAAGTCCAAGTACTTCCCTGGGTACTGTTTGAGCGGATTTCTTGATAGCCATTTAAATCAGCTAATACATGGGCTACCTTCTACAGTTCAGGTATGTACAACTGGAAGTGTAAACATTGCTGTCTCCACCTGTTTTGCATATCATTGAGCAGATCTGCTGTTTAAATGTAAATGGTTTGAGTTGCCCAGCTGTGGTGCATAGAGGGATGGAGCCCTTAATGTGTGCCAAATGTCCCATGTTTGATTTCCAGTTTGGGTACTGAGATGTTCTATGCTTGATTTCCAGTTTGGACACTGGAGATGTCCAATGTTTGATTACCAGTTTGGGCACTGGAGATATTTCATGTTTCATTATCAGTTTGGGCACTGGAGATGTCTCACGTTTGATTACCAGTTTGGGCAGTGTAGATGTACCATGTCTGATTACCAGTTTGGGCACTGGAGATATTTCATGTTTCATTACCAGTTTGGGCACTGGAGATGTCTCATGCTTGATTACCAGTTTGGGCAGTGTAGATGTACCATGTTTGATTGCCAGTTTGGGCAATGGAGGAGCTGAGTGGGGCTGGGGGTGGGGAATGAGGGGCTCACATCAGCTTGCACATATAAGGATGAGGGATTCTGCTTGGATCTTTGCCCACTCCAGTCAAGGCTGGGGCACATCTCCCTAGCTGTGGGCAGGCTGCCATGTCAGTAGCAGGGTGGCATGACTGAGCTGACATCTTGGATGGTGATGCCTGCAAAGTCATGCTCACTCTGTGCAGTTAGGGATACCCCACTTGACCATATTCTAAAAAATCTCTGCCCCTGGCCTCATATATAATCCTGTTCCCCAACTCTCATCGCACTTAAAGGGGAAATGGCAGTCTAAAAGGTTGTAATCAGCAAGGTCATTCTCTATTTTTGAAAAAGGAGGGACAACCTTCACGATCACAGCAGAATTCTTTGGGATCCCCTGTCTCTAAATGTATTGGGGGCCTGGGGGAGAGGAAAGAATGGGTTAATTTAGGCTATGGGTGGCTGTCAAAGGCAGAAGGAACACAGTGCCAAAAAAAGGAAAAAAAATGTTTGAATTGACATATGAGGCATTCCAGATTAATTACAGCAATTAGGCAAGCCTCTGCTAAGATATTATCTGTTCAGGAAACATACCTTTCTTTCACAGAACATGTTATGTTAAATGGCTCATGCTACTAATTGTTTGTGGCCTCCTCTCACACTTCAAGGAAAAAGGTGTGGTAATGCTATTTAAGTTCTCCCCAGAGGCATAGGCACTTAAACTGATACATGTTATGCTTTTTAGCTTTTGCACATTAATAGCAGTAAAGAACATACATAATGGTAACCTGCTTACATTAGCTATTAAATATCTATCTCTGTCCTGGAGCTAAACTAGTCTGACAGCTTCTAAACATTTTAATTATAGGGAAGATTTCAGTTCTCTCAGTGATAACACCTGACTAGTCTTCTCTTAAACAATATAGATTGTTAAAAGCTGTTAAATGACTAAATAACTGGACCAGTCAATTCTACTTGGAACCTGTAGGGATTACCCCCCTCCACTAATTGTACTTTTTATCCACCCTACTCACAGTTGTATGGAACCCACAGTGGAACTGCCAGATTTTATATTATAAACACCTCATGACATTAAATCCAGTATAATTCCTGAGGATTATGCAGTAAACCACACACAGTTTGGGGACTACCTCCATGTTCACTTAATTATTTGATTTTCCTAACGTTCCTATAAGGTTTAGAAATCATGTATCGGCGTATCCTATCTATCTGACTATCTATGTGTGTGTGCTGCTCTTATGTCTTTTGTGAAAGAGTGTCTGGACCTCCAGATGTGAGACAAACTGGCTTTCCAAGCCTTCCGCAATGGACAAGACTGCATGGCAACAAGTTTCTGGTACCTTATATTTTATCTTCTTTGTTGCTAAATAGCCATCGTAGACATCCCCATGTTCTGGCATCAGTACTTGGTTCCTATATGTTAGGGGTACTAGAAGATGTTTCAGAGTTTTTTTTCCCTTTCTGTTAGACAATCAGTAAAGTAAATTGATGAGTCTTTCAAAATACAGAAAGCTGGAGGTGCTAGTTTGTGTCGTAGACACTCCATCAGTCACCACACTTTGTTTTAGGATTCAGTATAGGGGCTTCTCTTACTAAGACGCTCTAATATTTGTCCATTTGACCTTTAGGTCAGTCAGTGTAGGTTCTCCCTCAGTGCTGTATTCAACCCCTTCTTGTAGAAAACATACGTCTTCCACCCATGGTAGTTTCTTCTGCTCCTTCAAGGATTTCCATTCTAAGTGTAGGAATGGAAAAGCCTCCTTGTCGCACCATTGATTGCTTCCTACTTACTCCTCTAAATGGCAGAATCCCTTGTTCCACATGTCCAAGGTGAAATCTTTTCCTGATATTAGTTCATGTACTATCCAGGATTCTGTCCACACACAGGGCTGGAGGTCTTCATTCATTCATTCATTCATTGTATCCATCAATCCATCCATCCATCACTCTCACATCACTGCCAACTCCTGCAGTGACCCTATGAACAGCTAACACCATCCACAGAGTTTAGTAGGTAAGCAAGGAATGGAAATAGATTACCGGGCCTTTATTCCACATGCACACATACTTACACATGCATCTGCAAACTGTTTAGAGTCACTGATCTACCTATTACATGTCTATGATGTCGGAGATGATAGGAATACCCAGAGAAACTCACCACAAACACAGGGAGTTTATACAGACTCTGCAATGAAGATGCCCCAGCCGGGAATCAAACCAGATAATCTCTTGCTGTGAGGTGACAGTTCTACCCACTGCACAACTGAACCACCAAAACGCACTCATGCAAGTTTGGCAGTAAGGTGGCATTTTGTTCCCCTTACACACTCTGTGTTAAATGTAAGTTTGGCAGAAAGGCGGCCATTTTTCTCCTTACACACACTGTATGAAATGTATATTTGGCAGTAAGGTGGCCTTTGTTCTCCTTACACACACATACGCACACACATTGTTCTTCCAAACCAGATTTGCGGACCACCAGTGCCTCTTATTATTTTCATTTACAAATATTGTAAATTTCAGACACTTTATTCATAGGAGTTTTGATACCATTTTCAGATATACAGGTCAACTGTTTTCAGGTCTATTGATGCTAAGCACAATATTATAAACAAAATAATTATCAGCTCTGCTTGCACTACAGTTCATCTGGTCCTGTCTTATAGATGGCAGTTTCTGTATACATGTCTTTCTTCATTATGTCTGTAACACCTGACAGGTAGATGTTTTGGATGCACCCACCCTCAGTGCAAGGTAGTACATCTTCTGGTTTTGGATTAACTTCTAATTTAGTCATATTTTTTTAAATTATTTCCCCTTAGAAGGAGCAGTCTTATTGGTTTACTGGGTCTTGAAGGCTGACTTTTTAGACAAACTGTTTCAGTTGTGCCCAGCTGCTGTATGTTGAGGTACCTTTCTACCAGGGTCACCAGGTCTTTTGTACGGAGGGAATATTTTGATTTATCTACATTCAGACAACATTGGGTGGCTCCTGCATACAAAGTCTCATTACCAGACAGTCACCAACATGATCAGCTGACGTATTCTTAGGATGTAGCCTCCTCTTAGCCAGATATCATGGCTTATACTGGACAGTATGTTTCACAGTTACTCAAAAGTAATAGTGCGCAGTGGTAGTTGTTCACATGCTGTCAGTTGTTTCATAGCAAAGTGAGATCATAATGCTCAGTTTGTATATAATGGGTGGTCTGATTTCACAGACTCCAACAGAATAAATTGCAGTTCAGAAAAGACCACTGAGAAACCTAGCCCAATTTTCCAAAATGCCCCAGGCCACTGTTTGTTTAAGTAACTTGTCACACAGCAGGCAAATGGAGGCTGAGAGACTCAAACCCTGGAACTACAGAAACAAGCTCATTAACAGCTTAAAACCTTAATTTTCTGTGCTACTAGATTTTAGTGCCTGCCAGTGATCAGTCTTTCCATGAGGTATATTGACCATGGAGTGAGAATAATAATGTGGATCATCTCAAAGCCCTATCGCTATACTCAGTCTCCTACAGACTACTGAGAGGTGATCTTTGCCTGGCATACAAGGCATTCCTGGTTTCCACTCTGTTGAACCTTTTGTTCATTGGCAAAACAAACAGCATCAGAACTTCTAGATCTAAAGACCTAAATTTTGATTGCAACATAAATAGGACATGTTGGAGAGATGGATATCTGTCCCAGAGAATTCCTTTATTTGCAACAAGCTCCCCATACATGTGAAACAAAGTCCCTCACTAACCCTATTTAAGTGTAACTTGGACCATTGGAAGGAAAATGGAAAATTCACCCCTGGTCTGTCACCCACGTCTTTGATAGTGATGGACAGAGGCAGCTAACAGTGTAAGAAATTTTTCTGTATGGAAGATTTTCAATCCATATATATGTAGTTAATCACTGTACATTAATCAGATCAGATAATGGTAGTAGAAGTTGCAAACTTAAATTCATTCTAAGTCAAAAGAATACTAAAAAATATATAATCTGAAATATTATACATAATTACTAGGTATTAAAAAGTAATCCAAGCAGGTTAGACAGTCTGTTTCCAGTTGAAAATCCTTTATTAAGTACACTGAAAAGCGATCCAAGTAAAACAAAAATAACAGAATAATAATTTCCTTACAAGCTTTCTAACTATATATATATATATATATATATATATATATATATATATATATATATATATATATACTTTTTATCAGGCAAATGAGTGGTTTATTGTGCTGTAAAACACGTTAAATTTACATCTCTTCCCCTTCAGTGTGACATTCAAGCTGGTCCTGCCCTATTTAGTAGCTGTCATAGTAATAGAACCATTATGTAATTTAAATAAAATTAATAATGATGTGGTACCTCTTATTTAATCAGAATATTAAGTCTGTGATTTTATCCAAGTTCATCATGTTGTAACCAACAATCACCTCTATATAAACGTCTAAACATATAATTTGTGGGACACATTTAGGTTGCAGTGTTAGACTTATAATGGCCCAAGTGGTACTAGCCTAGTATACATCTATGAACCTATAAACCTGTTGTAGGAATGAAGTGGGGCTTGCCCCTAATAATATATTACAACAAAAGAAAAAGCCTTTTAAATGTTTTTAGGTTGTTTTTATTTGCTTGTTACTTATATTAAGTTATAAATATAAATATCTGTGTATTTGAACTGTTAGTTACTAGCATTTGTACCCAGGTAGCAATTGTAATAGGAACTTGGATGTTTTGAGGAATAATTGTGGATCCAATATCATGCACCTGGGATGAAAAAATCCAGAATGGAAGAGTGCTGATTGTTGATGACGCTATTTAACCAATACTACAGTATTCAGTGAGGCAGGAATACTCACTGGTGAAATTGGGTGAAAAGTCCTGACGTCTTCTAAGATCCCGCAGTGAGGCACAGGCCACAGGCTGACCCACTAGTCTTTTGCCATTACTGCCTTTCAATGGCACATTTAAAGGCCATCAAGTCTGCTTCATTGTCGTGTGTATGTGCCGTTTTCTGAAAAATGTGGCCAGTCCACATTAATCTCTAATGATTTGCACCAGAATGGGGGCTACCTGTTCTAAAAAGACTGACCAGTGGGGTACTGTCTAGTATGCACTCCTGTAGCAGTACAATCTTGTTAGGTCAGACCATCAGTCCATTTTCAGCATACTCTTTTGTAGAGCAGCCTGGCTCATTTGCATTTGGTACTGTATACCAGTTTGGTTGTGCTGTGAGCTGTAGCTAATTTGAGTCAAGGTTTTAATAATTTCTTCCATTTTTGAACAAAGCTGTTGCATTAGAGCCAACAGGTATGACATCATGCACCAAAATGCCTGCATTGTTTATCAGTGTGACAAACTGGCACCTTGTCCTAGGTAGCTAAGTTTGTTCACTGACTCAGTTTTATGGGGTTGTAGCACACACTGCATTCAGACAAAGTCTTTCCAATTAACCAAGATGCCTTTATTGCAGTCACATTTTAATTTTTTTTTCATTAAAAATGGAGATTAATATAAAGGCTGATTTCACTAACTGAAAAACAACACAGAAAATAACTTGAAAACACTTCAATCCAGCATCGATGGAAAAAGTTCAGCTTTCTCTAGAGCCTTCAGTTTTTGGCCTGATTATACATTAGTCAATCACTAATAGAAAACATAAAGCTCTGTACCTTTGGTCCAAAGAAAGAGCTTTATGCTAAAGAAATCTGTACAGTACCCTCTTGTTTATAATGTTCATTTGGGATACCTTGCAAATTCAGCAAAACATTTTACACAGCGCGCAGCTAACATCGCTGCAGTCATTTTCTCTGACTTTCTGTCTTCTATTAGAAAACATTTTTAGAGTTCAAGCCAGACAATGGGTTATCCGTAACTAATTTACTGACAGGGGTTTTCATTTCCTTACCCCTCTCCGGGCAGGACCAGAGTAAGTAATCTGGCTCAGTCTCAACCCTTATCACAATATCATATTAAAAATATTTTTGACACAGTAGCATTAGCTTTAACAGCAGTTAACTATGCATGACATTAACTCTGCTATCAAAGCTTTAAAGCCAACAAATGACTTAGAAAGTGAGGGTTTCCTGCATAGATACAATTACTTCCATCGACTGTCACACAAAACTGTAACTACTGTGATTGCTTTCAAACCTGGCAATAGCTTACAAACAACACTTCTTTTTTTGACCTGTTAACTTGCTAAATATAGACTGTAAAGTGTTTTTTCTATACCAGCACTCGATTCCTGTCGTGATCTGAATCCTGATAAATACTTATGCTAAGATTACAGCCTGTGAGGGTATATATCACAGATGTGAAGCTTGCTCTGAATGGATTAATTTTCAGTCCAGTTACTAAACTAACTTTAGTAAATGAGGTTCATGTGTTTGTAAATGAAGTAATTTATAAACCAGCACCAGGGTTAATGCACAGTAATCAAAATGTTTTTATTTACAAGTGGCAAATGTAAGTTAATACAAAAATAGTCATTTATAAGCCAGCAACACTGACGAGATTGACAAAACCTGGACTAGAGCCCAGGGATCCCAAGTTCAGTTACCTAGCTTAGGAGCTTGATTACTCAGGTAGGACAGGTGAGGGTGAGCATGCCCATCCTGAGGGAGGGTGCAGTGGAGTTTGTCACATACTGCATAGACAGCTCTCAACTTGGTGCTGGAGGAAAGCCATGTAGCTGAGGAATTAATTGGCCTTGTCCAAGTTGGGGGAGGCTTCATGGGCAACAAACAATGGGGAAGGGGCAAAAATCCATTAGAAAAATAAAGTAATTAATGGCTAACCCAGATTCCCAAAAAAACTTCTATTCTGACCATTATTCTGAATATGGAGAAAGCTTTTGGCACATTCCTCTATGATACATCTTTTGAGAGTGCTGCATGTATGCAGTTTTCCATTGTCATCAATTAGTTTAATTGAATCAGAATACAGACTCGAGTAATCCAGTCAAACAGACTCATAGCTCGTTGGTAGCATTCACTGGCTAATGGTACTAGAAGGACTGTTCGGTGTAGCCACTGCTTTTTGAATTGGTTAAGGAACCGTAAGGCCTACACAAACAGTAGTCTCCCACTAACGGTTGTCCAGTTCTGTCACAGTCTTTCATTAGAAAAGTATTCTTTTACCAAATGACAAAGTGCTTAGTAATAATAAAGCCTGAAGCTTCATTATCAGACACCAGAACCTCATTTACACAAGTCTGCTTATTATTTCTCCCAGGTAATACCATTATATAACCCCCCAACAATCACTATGATGCAGCATCTAGATGAGCTCTCGAAGGCCAAAGCACTGCATTAATGGGCCCTGATAACATCCCAGGATGCTCCTAAATAGCCTGATACATGACCTATTGGGACCACTGGAGTCACTGTTTAACCATAGCCTCCAGACAGACTTTCTGCCATGTGAATGGAAAACTGCAGCAGTCATCCTCTGTACAAGGGCAGGCCATCAATGGAGCCTGGTAACTACAGACCCGTAAGTCTCACTAGTCGTATATGCAAAGCCATGGAAACAGTTATTATGGAAATGATTAATAATGATATAGAAAACCTTCAAATACTGGATCCAAGCTAGTTTGGTTTCTTCAAGGGCAGATAATACCTACTCACCCTGGTGGACTTCTTTGAGAAAGTCACCAAGGAAATGGATGAGGGCAGAACAGTGCATACTACTTACCTTGACCTGGTTAAGGCATTTGCTACAATACCCCATTTGGGCATTGTAAACATATATATATGCATACACTTATATTTTTACATGCCGAATAGCCAGGTGGAGCTCAGATAGGAGCCAGGAAGTTAGGATAGGGGAGACCAATACTATAAAGAGGTTGCTGACTAGTGGAGTCCCTCAGGGCTCTGTAGTGGATCTGCTCATTTTTGGCATCTACTTCTTAGAAGTCAAGGCCAATGTCAAGGGCCTTTGGCTGACCAAGGTTGCTGCTGATTGCAAACTAGGAACACTTCTGTGTCTCTGCTCGACAGTGGCACAGAAAAATTACTTTCTTGGGTGGCGTAAGCCAGGGAACCTTGTTGGCTAGGCTTATGTAGGACCTTGAGCCGATAGCCTAGTACCTACCTATGAACCTATGAACCTATGAACCTAAGTTATAGAATCCACCAAGCCATGAACAACCTACAAGAAGGACTAACACTGACAAATGACTGGTGCTAAAGCCATGGCTTAAAACTCAATGCAAAGAAATATGTAAGAGTACTCCTTTGCCCCAGGAAATTACTTCACTGATAGTAAATCCCTAAGATTAGAACCAGTAGTCAAGGATTTGGTTTGCACATAGATAGTAACCTAGCTTTCAACCAACATGTGTTTAAGGTAGTATGTTGTTTAACTTTTAAGCAAGGGCATATGGCAACTAGGTCCAAGAAATTCATAGTTCCACGTTATTTGGCCCTCATCACTCCCATCATTGTGTGCAGTGTCCTCTTCCATATGTACCTCATCATGCAAATGCATTAACTGGAACGTCCACAGAGGGTCATCACAAAAAGAATACAAGGAGTGAGCAGCATGTCCTGTGCAGATCACCTCAAAGTCCTCTCTCTATAGTCTTATTCCCTACAGATTGTTGAGAAGTGATCTATGCCTGGCATACAAGACATACTTGGATCCCTCTCTGATGGATCCTTTGCATATCTGCAAACTATTAGCATCAGAATTATTCCATCTAGGGATTTAAACTTTGCTTGTGACATAATTAAGACACTTTGGAGGAACAGGTATTTGTCACAGAAAATTCTCTTTCTCTGGAACACTCTTCCCATCTATGTAAAGCAGAGCTGTTTACTAACCTTTTCAAAAGAAACCTGGACCAGTGGATGGAAAATTGGAAATTTACCCCAGGTCTAGTACCTATGTCTCTAATAGACATAAGCAGCCTGTAAATCTTGCCTAACTTACATATAACCCTTAACATTACCTCTAAGACACATAAACTTGCAATATACAATTGGAATGCTTGGCAAGGATTATAAAGGTCCCAGTGGTCATTAGCCTTGTATGCACCTATGAACCTATAAGAATACATCCAGTCAGATTATCAGCTTCACATACAGGATATATATACCCTCACAGGCTGTGAGGTGGTCTGTTTCCCTGCAGTAGGTCTGCCAGAATATAACTCAACTAGGCCTAAACATTTATTTGGATTAAAAACAAAGTAAAATGGGTAAATGTATCTACCTTGCTCAAAATGCTGTCCTTTTACTTCAGAAATGTTACAGTTTGCCTGGCTATCTGGCACAGAATGGCTGAGCCCTAACTACAGCTCAGGCAACGGGAGTTTATATAGTGAGCCCAGCACTGAAAGAACCAGGCATGGAGGGAGAGGAGTCCAGAGACATAGCTCGCTTACATCTCCTGGAGAGGGGGTGGGGCTGTGTGTTCTTGAATGCACACAGGGTAATTGGTTCACCAGGATGGAGACCTGAGAGACCACTGTTCGATGGGGGTAGGAGGAAGGGGCTGCGTGGAGAAAAGTCCCCTTGTGGAAGTGAGGAGATGCCCTCTGCTTCTTGCCTACCCCTCACTATTTATTTATTTTACTTGTTTACCAGGGTAGTGCACTGATCATCAATGACCATCCTCAGGCTCAGCTCCTTATCAGTCAGGACTGGAAAGAAACCTGAACCACTCCTAATAGTTGCCTTGGTAATGACCCCTCACCACCCTCACACTGTGAAGGGAACAAATGAGCTGATAGCCAGAAAGAGGGTCTGATGGTTGGAGGGCAGTTGGGGCCAAACATTGCAAAACAAAAGAAATGTTGGAACATAATTTTGCTAGCGGAACAAAAGCTTAACGTAATGTGTTTGAAATGCTTGGTCTATGCATAGTACCTTATCCTTTGCAGTCCATGTTTGTGAACCTTCAACACAGAATAAACTGGTTCATTACATTAATTTAAGACACTTGACTTGGGGGAGTCATAATGACACTGCCTGTTCCATAAAAACTGCAATATTTAACCAATGTATCACGCTTGGGTATGAGTAATATAAGGTTTACCCATGGCTGTTGAATTTTTGATCATGTGGGTTAAGCCCAAGTAACCACACAAACCAGCCATGTGTAAACCTGAATCATACCTCTTAAGTGTACCTGAATACAAGGAACAATTCTCATTTTGAGTCTCAAAAAGTCCATGTTCCACTCTGTTCCACGTTGAAAGGGTCTGCTACACATTCTTTGTTAAGAACTGTTTAAACTAATATCCAAGGTATAATACTGAACCATATTAATTCATCAAAAACGTACTAGTTAAAAGTGAAGCATTTTAACCATATTGTGAGCTTCCTAACTGAAGTTGTTAGCAAAAGCTGTTAGACAATGTTCCACATTATGACTGTTTGTTCCACATTATGACTGTTTGTTCCACATTATGAGTTAGTGTTCCACATTATGAGTTAGTGTTCCACATTATGACTGTTTGTTCCACTTTATGAGAGTTAGTGTTCCACATTATGACTGTTTGTTCCACATTATGACTGTTTGTTCCACATTATGAGTTAGTGTTCCACATTATGACTGTTTGTTCCACATTATGAGAGTTAATGTTCCACATTATGACTGTTTGTTCCACATTATGACTGTTTGTTCCACATTATGAGAGTTAGTGTTCCACATTATGACTGTTTGTTTCACATTATGACTGTTTGTTTGTTCCACATTATGAGACTTAGTGTTCCACATTTTGGAGATGAAAGGTTGAGAGCTATGACCTGGATTTCCCACATAGCAAACATTATATATCTTTATTATACAATGGTATTACATAAGAAACAATATTTGTTATCTTTTTGTAAATAGTATGGGACCTCTCTGCGGTTTGGCTTAGTGATGGATTGTGCATGTGTTTGGTAGTATATATGAGGATACTTGGACAGTACATATGTTTAGTGCAGTTGCTGACATGTTCTTTAGGTAATCATTTTGTTTATAATTTTTTTTTGTTTATGTACCACATTAAAACTGAAAGACAACCCCTAGGATTCGAAGACATTTTCACTGCTTGTGCTAATTCAGAGACTGGTAGTACTGCAATGATAAACACTCCATTCTCATTTCATTAGCATATCACTGAATAGAACAATGGTGGTGTCAGACCCGGACATACTAGTGTTGTCCCTAATGACCCATGCATTGTGTTAGCAAAGGCACTGCCCTCCAAGCAAATGCATGCACATTCCCCATCCACACACATTGTACACCCATGTGCATGTATATTCCCACAAATGAACAAGCAAGCTCCCCCAGCACTCAATCACTCTCACTGAAACACTTAGCCCTATAGTTGCAATCACAATCCTGCAGACAGACAGACAGACAGACACACACCACACACACACACACACACACACACACACACACACACACACACACACACACACACACACACACACACACACACACACACACACACACACACACTATAGGAGTCTCTATGGTGACATGACTGCTTAAATCAACCATCCAGGATGGGGTTACGGCCTTAACAGAGATGGCCTCATGGACGGGATGCTGGCAAGGTCACAAACCATCTTTAACATTGCTTAGATGATGATCCCCCCGACCCCACTGGGTGTCACCTCCATGCTGGGGATACCCTTTACAAAGGAACAAATGGGCTTAAGACTGATTAGGCATGGACTTAAAAATCATATAGTAAAAAAGGTTGTAACTATAAAGCATTTAATCCATTAATTCAATAGGTCCAGGTTAGACTGACATTCAGGCTAACAACTCAGACTCCACTTAATGTCATGATGTGAAATCATTCACAAGATGTAACTGACTTCATCATAAAAATATTCAAATATACAGTATAATATGTTATAAAATACTATTTTTTCTCCTTATTTACAAACATATAAGAATTCCTCCAGTCCAGTACTTGCTTCGATACAAGGTTATTTATCATCCTAAGAATTAGTATACCAGCTGACTCTACTTGAATGCTGTTTGTATCCCCCCCCCCCCCGTCTTAACACCAGTGCCTTCAACATGTGCCCAGAAATAAGTTTACTTCTCTTGCGTCTGCTAGATTAGCTAAAATATTCACCACATTGTCTCCCTTCTGTTGTAAGTATTCTGAACTTACCAAATACACATGAGAGCAGATTCTTTTTTACAACTAAGAGAATGAAAAAAAACAGCCAAAGAAAGAAACATTAATTTATTATCCCCTGACAACTCAACCTTCAAGAGATGAATGAAAGCAGAAGTAGTAAACAAGACTACATGCAGAGAAAGCAAAAGCAATTAAAACCATTTGAGTATTAGCTAAAATCAATTATAGCCAATTAAAATCAATTTAAAAGAACAAGCCACAGGGCAGAAATTGTAGGATAAATTGTTTTCAGTTACATTTCATAGTAAGACCAAATGTTCTTAAAGTGTCCCACTTGATAATAAATGTGCTGTGTTTAGACAATAATTGCTTCGAAAACCTACCACCTCTAGAACATAAACATACTCATTCCAAAACTGTACTATGCAAATCATCAGGATAAGAAAAAAGAAATGGCACAACAGACTTACAATGTCCATATGCAGTGCAGTGGTGCAGTGGTTAATGCTGTCCCCTCACAGCAAGAGGGTCTCTGGTTCGATCCCTGGATGGGATGCCTTCTGCATGGAGTCTGCATGCCCTCCCTGAATTCACTTGGGTTTTCTCCCACATTCCAAAGACATGTGTTGGGAGCATTTCTCCCTGGGCCTCTGCTGTAGTTGGACTTTCCTGATTAATAAATAAATTCAAAAATATATTGTAAAATACATCACCTGTGTGCAATTGCAAACTGCCTGAAAAGATAACGTTAAAAATAAATATTATTATTTAGTACTGTTGTTCCAGACTGCACATCTGTCTCAAAGCAAAAACGTTTATGGTCTGCCATTGTAGTTGCAGGAAAACATATATCAGATACTGAAAAGATAAGCATTTACCTACCAAAGTGTAATAGATGTAGCTTACAGAGCAAGTTTTAAATATGCATCTAGATACTCACTTGGTGCAGACTGGAGTGATTCTGAGTTGGTATTGGAGGAAGTCAGAAAGTTCTGCTTGTTTAAAGAGTGGCCATTGAGACATAAATGTACAGCTAGCTAAACTGGTTACAAGTGGTGTTCCCCAGGACTCAGTCCTAGGACCCCTCCTGTTCGGCATATACTTCTCAGAGGTACAGGCAAGCACAATAGGACTACGGCTGACCAAGTTTGCATACGACTGCAAACTAGGAGCTATAATTGACTCTCCGGCAGACACAAACATCCTCCAAAAGGGTCTCACTGAGACAGATACCTGGTGTCAAAACCATGGACGAAAGCTAAATGCCAAAAAGTGCATAGTCATCTCCTTTGGATAAAACAAAGTACCCACAAACTACCGCATAGGTGGTAGCCCCCTAAATACAGAAGACATAATAAGGGATCTGGGGACCAAGTAGATAGTAACCTCTCCTTTGATAATCACATTGCCAAAGTAGTTAGAAAATCCTTCTATGTGGCCCACCTAATCACAAAAGGGTTTGCATCCAGATCAAAAGAGGTCATTGTGCCCCTCTACACATCACTCATCAGACCCATCATAAAGTACAACTCCACATTTGGGATGTACCTTACAAGACACCTGCAACAGCTGGGAAGACCACAGAAGTACCTCACCAAGAGGATCACTGGCCTCAAACAGATGCCCTATGCAGCTCGACTGAAGAAACTCCAGCTGTACTCGGTTGCATACCGCCTACTCAGAGGTGATCTCTGCCTGATATACAAGGCCATGTCCAACCCAGAAGTGATGGACATGCTCCACCTAAAGAAAACCATATCCCCTCTGGAGCCACACACTCCAGGGATCTAAACCTCACCACAACAATAAATAGGATATGCTGGAGGGATAGATTCCTGTCCCAGAGACTTCCCATGCTCTGGAACAAGATTCCAATGTACATTAGGCAGAGCTCCTTGCTAACCCTATTAAAGAGAAACCTTGACGAGTGGATGGAAAAACAGAACGTTTACCCCCAGGGATCACTTCAATGGCTTTGCTGGACAGAGGCACAGGGAACTAATCTGAAGGGGCGGCGAAAGCCAACACATTCTGGCTAGGCTTATAAATGCCTTCAGGCAGCTAGTCTAGTCCCTACCTATGAACGTATGAATTAAAATTCGCCATAAGGCTTCATTGTTAAGAAGCAGTGTACACATTACTCAGGTTTTAATTGTTTTCAGTGTCTGGTTTATTCCCACTCTTTCTTACTACTCATATCACACTCTTTTCTACGTTTTCGCTGGTTCCTGTCTTACTAGATTCTTTTCTCCAAGTTTTAACCTTAAGTCTTAAAAAATAATGAAACGAAGGAGCACAGTCTGTGGCTACTGTCTGTATTATTTCTTTTTAGTACTCTGCTGTTAAAGGTTATTAAGAGCAGCAGGTGACGGAAAATACTGTGCAGGCAGACTGACCAGACCGACTTGTGAAGTTGTACAATGTTTGTATGACGATTCACCACTGATGTGACACCATTATACTTATTTATTAAATGCTAAATAGGATTATCCCCTTTGAACTATATCCTGTGATGTCACATCTGCCAGAGATGATGTCATAAGTTCATGTGATGCACATGGAGCATGCTATGTAAAATGCACCCATTTTGTGTGTACCTGATATCCTGGGATGATCCCAGACATGATGTCTTTCCCACTGTTAATCTTTATCATGTCATGATAGCCCAATTTTGGTCAGATCTGTGGCACAGATAGCAAGAGAAAGAGAGAAGAGAGACAGAGATAGATAAAGCCCTGATTATGACCCAGATGATCCGAGTTCAGTTATCAGCTGAGGTACCTGATGGTGTTGGCAGGGGAGGAAATGAATGATGAGTCCTTACCAGGTCTCCTCTGTTTGGGGAAAGGGAATGGAGATATTGTGCAGGTATGGGCAAGCTTGAGTGGAGAGGCTGTGGTGGTGCAACGGTTAGCATTGTCACCTCACAGCAATAGGTTCTTCAGTTTGATTCTCAGTTGGAGTGCCTTCTGTGTTGAGTTTGCTTGACCTCCCTGCAGTCAAATGAGCTTTAAAGACATGCAGGTAGGTGCACGTGCCGTCTGTGAAGGTTGGGCGCTGGGCTGGCAACGCAACACCATAAAAACTTCACTGCCAAGCAATAGTGGACCAGTGATCTGCTGTGGTGACCCCTAACTGGGAAAAGTCAAAAGACATTGCTATGGGCAAGCTTAAGTGGAGACTGAAGTCTTATAGTGGTATGTAGGTCAAACTTTTGGGTGGATCTGGGGGTGATCCCACACCAGGTGGTGTTGCTCACATAAATCATGCATCATTGTAGGCAAACCTGCCTGTGAAATGCCAGCACATAAGGGGATAGGACCATAACTCTCAGCCAAAGCCCTCTACCTTTCTAAGCAATTATGGCAGCTCCTCAGCCCTGTACCCTCCTCATATCCAACTCACTTTGTCAGCCTAAGCCTAGGGGTGCTGGCAACCTCAACCCAAGGGTTAGCTGGTTAATACTGCATAGAGGGACAAAGGGATAAGGTGTTATATGGACATGTGGGGATATCACGCCACAAAGCAAAGAGAACAAAGCCAACCTTATAAATGATATACATGAAACAAAATAATAACAGCCTCATTTTTGTCCACCCCATAAAAATTCTCCATGAGTATGATGTAGGAGCCTCTACGACCTGCTGAGAAGATGATTGTATCCTCACTGGTGCCCAGCAAACATGGTCTTGTTCACACATGCCTACATGCTCCCTGTTGTTTACAAACACCAGAAGGAGGAAAAGACCAAGAAGGGGTGCGTCGTGGCTTTGGTTTGCCACTGTGCAAGAAAGGGTGCATTGTGGTTTTGGTTTGCCACAGTGCAAGAAGGGGTGCATCGTGGTTTCACTTTGCCACTGTGCAAGAAGGGGTGCATCATGGTTTCGGTTTGCCACTGTGCTAGAAGGGGTGCATTGTGGTTTTGGTTTGCCACTGTGCAAGAAGGGGTGCATCGTGGTTTCGGTTTGCCACTGTGCAAGAAGGGGTGCATCGTGGTTTTGGTTTACCCACTGTGCAAGAAGGGATGCATCATGGTTTTGGTTTGCCACTGTGCAAGAAGGGGTGCATTGTGGTTTTGGTTTGCCACTGTGCAAGAAGGGGTGCTTCGTGGTTTCGGTTTTGCCACTGTACAAGAAGGGGTGCGTCATTGTTTCGGTTTTGCCACTGTGCAAGCAGCACATGTAAGCAAATATTGGGATGGATGGATGAATCTGCTGCCTTTCACATGCAGCCATGTGATGATTGCACATAGCTTGAAAGGAAACAAACTGACCATGATAAAGATGGAGGACTTTATGCATAACTGATTTCATTCTAATTATGAAGCCGATAACTCGCATACTGTAAATGTTCACTCTGCAGTGATAAGAGCTTACAGGCATTTTTAAAATCCCTTGGTATGAACCCAGGTAAAGCCATGTTGGTATGATCCCAGGTAAAGTTATGTTTGTATGATCCCAGGTAAAGTCATGTTGACTTGTATAATGGATATAAGAAGTGATATCATGCTGGGATTGGTAAGAGGTATTTCTATACATATTTACCATAAATACTGCTAAGGGTTGTACTAAAATCCTTCTTTTTTATCTTCTGCTCCCCTAGGACAAAGTCTGATGCCTTCTCTGTATGTACCCAATCAGTCTGTTCATTCTGTGGCAGGAGGAGCCAGGAATCCCTGAAATTAGCAAAGCCCTGCAGTCCATTCTTGTCTTCCTGGATGCCCCATACCCCCATTAGCCTATCTGTTCAGCAATGAGAGTCAATAGTTAGGAATGGGTCAGCCTGCTGGTCCTGCAGGGTGGCCTATCTTCTCCCCAGTGGAGCACCCTCTTCCCTGCAGCAGCTCTTCCACCACAGCTGACCCCAAGGGGACGTGTGCCTCTGAACACTGAATCCCCTATTAGCTTATGATGTGACCTGCACATGGCAGCACAGACTAGCCAGACTCAAGCGCTAAGGGACGATCATCTAGTACTCTTGCTAGGTTCCACTAAAGCCGCGAGCCACAGCCACCTTCTTCCTCAGCGTGGGTGAGCTAGCAGTGGTTGCTCACTCTCATTTTCCCATTTCCCCCGTCAGCTCCTACAGGTGCTCAAGCTGCTAGTCAGACTTGGGTTACCTGTAACACAGGTAGGACTTTATCTGTCTACACCCAGAGCTGGCTTAACTAAATCCTTCTTTATCTCAGTGTCAGGACGATCTGTCACATTCTTCATCATGGAGGAATGGAATCTAGATTGGTGAGACAAACATCTGAGTGACCTAATACTTAATGTGGCAGATGAGAGCACCTTCTTGTCCACTCTGGGCATAACCTTGGACTCCTTATCATGTAGGAATATAGAAAGTTGCCATGGTCTTTGGTGTAGCATCGCTGTGTATATCTTTCAATTACAACTTCTTTGGTCTTGTTCAGAGTCCTATATATATGTATTTGTGGTCTGGTTTCATGTGCAGTCCTGTGTATTCTGAAAGTAAAGCATTTGGAGCTGGCAATACTCAGATGTTCTCATTTCTTATTTCATACTTCTAAGTACCAAATGTCACATGGTGTCACAAATAATTGCAAATATGATGCTTTTTTTTTGTTTATGAATGTTGCATCTACAACCTTAAAGAAATTTCTTTCTGCAGGACAATTTATCCGATACCTGGAAATTATGGATCTAAAATTTGATTTGTTCCTGAATGTGAACAGTATATCCAAAAACTTTATTTTTTGTTTATTTATTTACTCTTTGTTGGCCAGCTTAGCCCCGCTGGGCCAGAGTCCTCTTTTTAGTGCATACTTGAAGTGGTATTCATACTGACCAGGGGAAATTTAGCCAGGGCATTGAGGAAATTCCCCTATTGTTGTCTGCTAAGTGCTGTTGGATCTTTCACATCCTGAGCTCTACAAACTCCTCAGGCTACAGGTATTTCACTTTAACATCTCATATAAAAATGGCACACTCAGGAGTGCAGCATCCTCTTATAATTCACTTCAATGTTAGTACTGGAAAATTAACCCAACTATACTGCTGCAAGTCTAGAACCAACAGTCTTCTGATCTTCTAGCCCCAAGGGGGGGGTGTGATATCTCTAGAGCCACTGACAATTTACAGGGGATAGTTTGCTACATTTCTACAAGACACAGAGGAAGAAGCCATGGAATTTTATATGTTTGAGTTCTGACAGGGAGAAAGAGAGTAAGCAAATGGAAGTATCAGAGTTGTAAGCGAAGAGAAAAAATCTACTATATATTTGACATTTTTCTTCACAAGGACATAGGGGTGGAGTACAAAAGAATTTGTGGAACTTGGCACTATCCACTGATTTCCATGCAAGATTTGAGGCTGACTACGTAATATGCAAATATACCCCAGTGTATGGAGAATATTTCAGTACAAGGTAGACATAACCAGCGATGCCAGCACAACACCAATTGTACATGTCAAATATGTATTCAAGGAAAGCTTGTTCATAAAGTTATATATAGATATATGTCAGTTACCAATGCACATCTACTGAAGGTATACAAGCCCAATGGAACTTTTAATGATATGTGGAAAGTACTAAATGAAGGCAAATGTGCATTAGCTGTTATGTCTGAAAAGTGACAAGTATTCATAACAACTTACAGACATTATCATAATATATAGATGGGGGAGCTCTACAGAATCCTGAAAGCCCAAAATCCTGAGACCAAAATCTCGAAAGTTCAAAATACTGAAAACTTAAAATACTGAAAACACACAGGATACCAACACTTACTATATTCCAGCACAAGTACATACAGAAACAAATAAAACACAAACCATATTACTCTTCTCCAAGTATAAGCAGGGAGGGTAAGCCCCCCGGTACCCTCCATGTGGGGACTATGCCCCCACACCCCCTGCTACTTAAATATATCAACTCCGAGATTGCACTTGGTGTAGTGAAGTGCAATCTCTGAGTTGATATATTTAAGTAGCAGGGGGTGTGGGGGTGTAGGGGGGGGGCTTGCCCTCCTGTGTATAGTTAAAGGGTAATATGTTTCTGTATGTACTTGTGCTGGAATATAGTAGTGTTGGTATCCTGTGTGTTTTCAGTATTTTGAGCTTTCAGTATTCTGAACTTTCGAGATTTTTGTCTCAGGATTTTGGTTTTTCAGGATTCTGTAGCGCTCCCATAGATGGACATATGTAAATACACCCATAGATGGACATATGTAAATACACCCATCAAAATCTGCAGAATCTGATGTAATCTGCAACATTTCTAAAAAATGAATTAAGTAAAGTAAAGGGCAATCACAGTTACTTCACCCTGGCTAACAGTTGCTATCAATGAGTGCAGGACAAGTGTGGGGTACACAAGTAACGCACACACTCAAGGAAATAGTGTGATAGAAAAGTCGATGTGGGGTGAGGGTGAAGAAGAGTGGCACACAAAAGGTATAATGAAATAGGAAAGTCACAGGGCAAAGGCAACTTTCTTTGGTGGGAAGAGGCCCCATTTCTTTTTGTTTTTAAAAGAATCGAAGGAATGGCAAAGACATGGAAAGTGAAGGTGGATAAAGGAGCAGGTACAGACATATACAAAATATCACGAGACATAATGGACAAAGGTCAGAAATACACATAAAGCATAGATAAGGTACACAAACAGTACACATATAAACTATACAACAAGGGTGAAGGAAATTACAAACAGGGATGGGATGCATACCAGCCATGATGCAATGTAAAAATACATCTGTACCAATGTACAAATCAGTGCTGAGATATTGCAAACTGTGTGACAGTCATACCAGAATGAGTATGACTGATTGAAGGTGTGTGTTAGAGAAAACTAAATGGGGTATACTGTTTTTGTAGTACACAATGGATAATGAATATAACCATCCACGAGGCTGTCAGGAGTGCGAGTGTAAGCCAAGCAACAGCAAACATAATCAAATTCAAGCAAGGAAATGAAAGAGCAAACAAGGAGAGGGCAGACTAGAACCTCCGACCCTGCATACAAAGACAAACAACTAAGCAAAGTGTCAAACAGCAGTACCACAACAAACAATTAATATGACTGTTTAACAAACAAGTAAGTACCTATACCACAATCCTATAAAATTATCCAGCATCCATCTGTCTGTCCAGCACTAAAAACATTCTATACAACTATGTTCCCACTTGGTCATTGAAATCCAGTTACCAAAAATTCCTGTCTAGCCACAAACCTATAAAATCTGCTGGGCATTGTCTGTACTCGTACAAGGTTGCTAAGGCCTGGAACTCTGTACCTGTATCCGTCAGCTCTATACCCATCTCCCTCCCACCTTTCAAAATGACTCTGAAACACTTCCTAGCTAAAATCTGGCTCTGTTCTTGCTCAAATCCAGGATAAACTATATCCCTAAATGTGAACAAGTACCTTTCTATTCCATATATTTCCTTACTGTCCCTTCTTCACTTCCTTCCTTACTGCTATCCAGTTCTGTTCCTTGTCTTCCTCTCTAAATATACCAGAAGCCTGTTTTTCCCTCTGTTCATATTGCAATTCCTGTTTGTATCAGACTAACTTACCTTTAATTTCTCTACAAACTATCTAAAATGTCTCTAAATATTAAATGATTGTTACATACCTTGTATTGATTTTTAATCAGTGTTTTCATATTATATGTAATTTGCTATAATTATTTAAACTGCAGATGTTTTTGCTTTATAGGTTTATAGGTTCATAGTTGTTTACTAGGGTAATGACCACTAGGGCATTTTTAAGCCTAGCCATGCATCCCAAATCTCTGGCATGTTCTGATAACCTTGGTAAGTGTAAGCATGAGCCTGGGAGATTAACCATTTGCAGGTTACCTGTGTCCATTAGAGACATAGGTTCCAAACCAGAGATGAATTTCCTGTTCCCCATCCAATTGTCCAAGTTGCACTTGAATTAGGTTAGGGAGGAATTCTGCTTCACATGGATGGGGAGCCTGTTCCATAGATGGTGTAGTCTCTGGGATACATACCTATATCTCCAGCAGGTCCTATTTTTTTATTTGAAGATTGTAAAATTATTGTTCTTAAAATGTTTTGTAATAATTTGGAGCTTTTCTCCCCGGGCCTCCGCTGAAAATGGGCTTCTACCTAGTTAGACTTTTCCAGTAATCAAATGTCAATAACTAATAATTAAATAAACAATAAATAAATACAAACACAGGAGAAATGGGATCTCTATATCAAAGATCACATTCAATGCCAGAGATAAAACAGATGGGTGTTCAGGTGTGTAATGTAGATATGTGGCATGCAATGACATTACATAAGCCAAACAGAAAGAAGGCTCATTACACGTCACCACATCAGTGGCATGGAATATCATGTAAATGGTGATACATATATAGTTAATGAAAGCTAAGGGATGTCAGCCTGTGCATAGGCAGGAAGCATACAAATATCTGAGTAATGCCCAACACCAAGTACTACAGAAACACTGATGGAATCTACTCAGTTGCCACCCCCTTGTGTGCATGTGCCTTGCATGTGTATGACACCCCTCATGGTGTCACAAGGTCATTCTGTACCTGCACACCTACATGACAATGATGATACCTTACAGGAAGGTAAATGTACACATAACATATGCCATGTATATATGAAACAAGTAGGACAAAGCTATAAGAGGGAAGGGATATGGACAACATAGACCCACAGCTGTGAGGAAATGCAAGCAAGAGAAAGCAGGCACAGAATAAAGCAGGACAACCACAGCTAAAAAGACAGTACCCATGCATGTGTCCACAGCAAAAGATGATCTGCAAGTTCTCGCAAAGTACATTGAAGGAAATGACCAATGCTTGACACATGTGGCTTGGAAATGGCTATAAACAGTAAGTTTAAGTTACTCGGGTAATTTACATGGCATGAAGTACTCAGTTTATTAAGTTACTCAGGTAATTTACATGGCATGAAGTACTCAGTTTATTAAGTTACTTAGGTGATTTATATAGCATGCAGTACCCAGTTTATTAACTTTCTCAGGTAATTTACATGGCATGCAGTACTCAGTTTATTAAGTTACTTGGGTAATTTACATGGCATGCAGTACTCGGTTTATTAACTTACTCAGGTAATTTACATGGCATGCAGTACTCAGTTTATTAGGTTACTCGGGTAATTTACATGGCATGCAGTACTCAGTTTATTAACTTACTCAGGTAATTTACATGGCATGCAGTACTCAGTCTATTAGGTTACTTGGGTAATTTACATGGCATGCAGTACTCAGTTTATTAAGTTACTCGGATAATTTACATGTCATGCAGTACTCAGTTTATTAAGTTACTGGGGTAATTTACATGTCATGCAGTACTCAGTTTATTAAGTTACTTGGGTAATTTACATGGCATGCAGTACTCAGTTTATTAAGTTACTCAGGTGATTTATATGGCATGCAGTACTCAGTTTATTAAGTTACTCAGGTAATTTACATGGCATGTAGTACTCAGTTTATTAAGTTACTCGGGTAATTTACATGACATGCAGTACTCAGTTTATTAACTTACTCTGGTAATTTACATGGCATGCAGTACTCAGTTTATTAAGTTACTCAGGTAATTTACATGGCATCCATTACTCAGTTTATTAAGTTACTCAGGTAATTTACATGTCATGCAGTACTCAGTTTATTAAGTTACTCGGGTAATTTACATGGCATGAAGTACTCAGTTTATTAAGTTACTCAGGTAATTTACATGGCATGAAGTACTCAGTTTATTAAGTTGCTGGGGTAATTTACATGTCATGCAGTACTCAGTTTATTAAATTACTCAGATAATTTACATGGCATACAGTACTCAGTTTATTAAGTTACTCGGGTGATTTACATGGCATGCAGTACTCAGTTTATTAAGTTACTTAGGTCATTTATATGGAATGCAGTACTCAGTTTATTAAGTTACTCGGGTAATTTACATGGCATGTAGTACTCAGTTTATTAAGTTACTCGGGTAATTTACATGGCATGAAGTACTCAGTTTATTAACTTACTCAGGTAATTTACATGGCATGCAGTACTCAGTTTATTAAGTTACTCGGGTGATTTACATGGCATCCAGTACTCAATTTATTAAGTTACTCAGGTAATTTACATGTCATGCAGTGCTCAGTTTATTAAGTTACTTGCGTAATTTACATGGCATGAAGTACTCAGTTTATTAAGTTACTCAGGTAATTTACATGGCATGAAGTACTCAGTTTACTAAGTTACTTAGGTGATTTACATGGCATGCAGTACTCAGTTTATTAACTTACTCAGGTAATTTACATGGCATGTAGTACTCAGTTTATTAAGTTACTCGGGTAATTTACATGGCATGAAGTACTCAGTTTATTAACGTACTCAGGTAATTTACATGGCATGCAGTACTCAGTTTATTAAGTTACTCGGGTGATTTACATGGCATCCAGTACTCAATTTATTAAGTTACTCAGGTAATTTACATGTCATGCAGTGCTCAGTTTATTAAGTTACTTGCGTAATTTACATGGCATGAAGTACTCAGTTTATTAAGTTACTCAGGTAATTTACATGGCATGAAGTACTCAGTTTACTAAGTTACTTAGGTGATTTACATGGCATGCAGTACTCAGTTTATTAACTTACTCAGGTAATTTACATGGCATGCAGTACTCAGTTTATTAGGTTACTCGGAAAATTTACAGGGCATGCAGTACTCAGTTTATTAACATACTCAGGTAATTTAGATGGCATGCAGTACTCAGTCTATTAGGTTACTTGTGTAATTTACATGGCATGCAGTACTCAGTTTATTAAGTTACTCAGGTGATTTAAATGGCATGCAGTACTCGGTTTATTAAGTTACTTAGGTGATTTATATGGCATGTAGTACTCAGTTTATTAAGTTACTCGAGTAATTTACATGGCATACAGTACTCGGTTTATTAAGTTACTCAGGTGATTTACATGGCATGCAGTACTCAGTTTATTAAGTTACTCAGGTAATTTACATGGCATGAAGTACTCAGTTTATTAAGTTACTCAGGTAATTTACATGGCATGAAGTACTCAGTTTATTAGGTTACTCGGAAAATTTACAGGGCATGCAGTACTCAGTTTATTAACATACCCAGGTAATTTAGATGGCATGCAGTACTCAGTCTATTAGGTTACTTGTGTAATTTACATGGCATGCAGTACTCAGTTTATTAAGTTACTCAGGTGATTTAAATGGCATGCAGTACTCAGTTTATTAAGTTACTTAGGTGATTTATATGGCATGCAGTACTCAAGTTTATTAACTTAATTTACATGGCATGCAGTACTCAGTTTATTAACTTACTCAGGTAATTTACATGGCATGCAGTACTCAGTTTATTAGGTTACACGGATAATTTACATGGAATGCAGTACTCAGTTTATTAACTTACTCAGGTAATTTACATGGCATGCAGTACTCAGTCTATTAGGTTACTTGGGTAATTTACATGGCAAGCAGTACTCAGTTTATTAAGTTACTCGGATAATTTACATGGCATGCAGTACTCAGTTTATTAAATTACTGGGGTAATTTACATGTCATGCAGTACTCAGTTTATTAAGTTACTCGGGTAATTTACATGGCATGCAGTACTCAGTTTATTAAGTTACTTAGGTGATTTATATGGCATGCAGTACTCAGTTTATTAACTTAATTTACATGGCATGCAGTACTCAGTTTATTAAGTTACTCGGGTGATTTACATGGCATGCAGTACTCAGTTTATTAAGTTACTTAGGTGATTTATATGGCATGCAGTACTCAGTTTATTAAGTTACTCAGGTAATTTACATGGCATGCAGTACTCAGTTTATTAAGTTACTCGGGTAATTTACATGTCATGCAGTACTCAGTTTATTAAGTTACTCGAGTAATTTACATGCCATCCAGTACACAGTTTATTACATTACTCGGGTAATTTACATTGCATGCAGTACTCAGTGTATTAAGTTAGTCAGGTAATTTACATGGCATACAGTACTCAGTTTATTAAGTTACTCAGGTAATTTACATGGCATGCAGTACTCAGTTTATTAAGTTACTCGGGTAATTTACATGGCATACAGTACTCAGTTTATTAAGTTACTCAGGTGATTTACATGGCATGCAGTACTCAGTTTATTAAGTTACTTATGTGATTTATATGGCATGCAGTACTCAGTTTATTAAGTTACTCATGTAATTTGCATGGCATGTAGTACTCAGTTTATTAAGTTACTCATGTAATTTGCATGGCATGTAGTACTCAGTTTATTGAGTTACTCAGGCAATTTACATGGCATGCAGTACTCAGTTTAACTTACTCAGGTAATTTACATGGTATGCAGTACTCAGTTTATTAAGTTACTCAGGTGAATTACATGGCATCCAGTACTCAGTTTATTAAGTTACTCAGGTAATTTACATGTCATGCAGTACTCAGTTTATTAAGTTACTCGGGTAATTTACATGTCATGCAGTACTCAGTTTATTAAGTTACTCGGGTAATTTACATGCCATCCAGTACTCAGTTTATTACATTACTCGGGTAATTTACATTGCATGCAGTACTCAGTGTATTAAGTTACTCGGGTAATTTACATGGCATACAGTACTCAGTTTATTAAGTTACTCATGTAATTTACATGGCATGTAGTACTCAGTTTATTAAGTTACTCGGGTAATTTACATGGCATGCAGTACTCAGTTTATTAACTTACTCAGGTAATTTACATGGAATGCGGTACTCAGTTTATTAAGTTACTCAGGTGAATTACATGGCATCCAGTACTCAGTTTATTAAGTTACTCAGGTAATTTACATGCCATCCAGTACTCAGTTTATTACATTACTTGGGTAATTTACATTGCATGCAGTACTCAGCGTATTAAGTTACTCAGGTAATTTACATGGCATACAGTACTCAGTTTATTAAGTTACTCGGGTAATTTACATGGCATGCAGTACTCAGTTTAAGTTACTTGGGTAATTTACATGGCATGCAGTACTCAGTTTATCAGACATACTTCTGTTGTAACTTCCACACTAACTGTTGTATTAGCCTTTCTCAGTATACATGCAAAATACACATTTGCACAGTATATATATATATATATATATATATATATATACATATATATATATACATACATATATATATATATATATATATATATATATATATATATATATATACATACATATATATATATATATATATATATATACATATATATATATATATATATATATATATATATATATATATATATATATATATATATATATATATATATATATATATTTCCAGTTTGATTACCGGGGAAGTCCACTGGGCCCAGAGAGCCGGTTTTCAGTGGAGGTCCGGGGAGAAAAGCTCCATGAAACAGATTACAGTAAAGGTAGCAGACCAATAAAAATAAAAGTACAAGTACAAATACAAATCAAATAATACAAAGCGTGAGCAATATTGCCCACAGTGGAAAAATATCGTGCAGATACATTTAAACAAATTCACACAGTTAAAGTCAAAAGTCAAAAGCTATTTACAATATTTACAGAGTATGATAGATCGTATGGGAATTAGCAATTGAAGGTTATAGCCAGCTATAAGGTGCTTAGGAACTCATGAAGATACCCTCCCAGGGGCTTTTGTTAAAGAGTTCTATGTAGGGAGAATGCAGTTACATTTCCATTGGATGAGAGGTAGGTGTAAAGCTGAGTTTTGAAGTTGCTTGTGTTTGACATTGTCTTTAGTGTAGAAGGGAGAGAGTTCCATTTCTTACCTAAGGACAAGGAGAGAAGTTGTCCAGCAGGACGTTTAGGTTTGTGGACAGTAATTAAGTTTTGGTGTTCAGATCTGAAAGTTCCATTTGGGGTGTATGGGGGAAGGATGTTAGTTAGAGCTGGGCATTTGGTTGGATTAAATTAGTCTATGTGCTGTAGTGAGCTGAAGGAAGTCCAGGTAATTTGTGAATTATAACCAGTTGATGGATTGGAGGGTAACACAGTGATGAGTTGAATGTTTGGCTTTGGTGGCAAATTTAGAAATTTTGTTATAACAGCTTTTAAGTCTGAAAGTGATGGAAGAGGATAGGTTAGTTAGTAGCAGGGCACCGTACAGAAGGGAGGGAAGGAGGTAAGAGGAGGCTAGAGTATGCCCGGTAGAAGTAGACAGGACGTGGTTGTTCCTGCATAGCATACCTAGTTTTTTGTGGGTTTTCTTTATTTTATTTGGATGGGTGACTAAGATTTAGTCAAGAGTGCATCCTGGGAGATTTGTTTTATTGGGTCTGGTGATGGAGTGGGTTACTTGAGTAAAGTTAAAGAGGTTAATGGACAGGGAGGGTATGGGACTGTTGATTTTATGTCGGTCGATGTTTACATCGCCTAGTATGTAAGTTTCAAGGTTAAGTTTAGCTGAGGCCCATTGGCGTATGTCTTCAGGGGTTGACACGTTATTTCCAGGTGGGATGTAAAGGGCGATGATAAAGAGGCTTTTGTGATTATTCATTTTTTATAGACCCACTGTTAGTTCTGCATTGGTGAATTTAGGAATGGGGAATTAAGGTAAGTAGATTGGAATAGATTAATGCAATGCCTCTGCCTTTTTTGGGGGGTAGTCACATCTAAGAGTGTGAAATCCAGAGGGTAGGATTTCAGAGTCAGAGATGTGGGTTTGAGCCAAGTTTCAGAGATGACTACAATGTCAGGTTGGTTATGACTTAACCGTGCTTGAGACTGATGCGCTTTGCTGTTGAGACTCTGGGCATTGAGTGTGAAAAACTTAAGAGTATTGTAGGGGGATGAATGTTTAGAGGAAGGGGGAGGGTAATTGTTATTTGTGGGTGGGATAGGTCCGGGGTTGGGTTGAATGTCTCCAGCTAAGACAAGGTTATTGAAGGAAGTTATTTTAGTGTGTTTTGATTTGGATTTAGGGTATTCTGGATGGTGTAGTATTTGTTTAAGAGTAAGTGCCTTAGCAGTAGTGGAAATAATTTTAGGATTAAAAAGGTGCAGAGGGTTGAGCTGAAACAGAGAGGAGGAGATGGAAAAGAAATGATTATTTGTGTGAGGGAGGAGATGGTTTTGTATGGGATTATGGTAAGGAGTAGAGAGTGAAAACTGATTGGAGGTATAGGAGCTGGCAGGGTATAAAGTTGTTAGGAGTAGTAGGAGGGAGATGGGGGTTCAATGTGTTAGGAACAGTAAGGAAAGCATGGTTAGAAAAAGGTAGTTTAATGTGGGAGATTTGTAGTTGGAGAGAAGAACTGTGGGGTGAGAGGGGGTAGTGAAAGAGTGATGTATTTAATTACTGATGTATTTAATTACTGTGGGTGAAAGGAGGAGGGGTAAAGAGGGGGAGGCTTTGACTGGATGGTTGTCAATCAAATCTGCCTTGGTGGTCGTGTGGATTTTCTTGAATTGTCTTCTACTGTTGACATCCACTGGTACCTATCATTTCCACAGTGGCATTATTTGTCTTTATTTTAGAAACAAAGGTATGGCATCTAGGTCCAAGGAGTTAATTTTTCCACTGTATTTGAAATTCATCAGACCTGTTATTGAGTACAATGCCCCCTTGGTATGATTCTAAACAGGCATATCTACCAATTGGAACATCCACAGAGATTTCTCACTGAAAGAATACAGGGTGTAAGTATCATCTCCTATTCAGTCTGCCTCAAGGCCCTATTCCTGTATTTTGTCTTCTACAGGCAGTTGAGGGAAAATCTATGCCTGGCATACAAGGCATTGTCAACCCCCACTCTAATGAGCCTTCTGCATATCTGCAAAACAAATAACACCAGAATTACCCATTCTAAAGAATTAAACCTTGCCTGCTGGTGAAACAGGTAGGTTTTCCAGAGACTATCCCATCTCTGGAACAGGCTTCCCATCCATGTGAAGCAGAGTTTCTCCCTAACCCAATTCAACTGTAACTTGGACAATTGGATGGGGAACAGGAAATTCATCCCTGGTTTGGCACCTGTGTATCTAATGGACACAGGCAGCATGTAAATGGTTTATCTCTCAGGCACGTACTTGTAAATGTTTCATCTCCCAAGCCCCTGCTTTACTTATCAAGGGTACCAGAACTTGTGGTTGTTAGCTTCGAATATACCTATGAACCTATGGAAGGTAGAGGAGTCATAGTTCAGCCTGTGGAGACTTTTATTAGCCTGTCATTCATCCCTAAATAAGATTAATCTGAAGGCAGAAAGGAGCAAATTTGTTTCAGCTGCACTGGTTTTTGTTCTTTGGTCCATCACATATGATACCCCATTATGGCTCTTCATTGGTAGGATACCTTTCTGGAGGAAGTCTGTAAACCTATGAGAAACTTACAACTACCATGCAATGTGACTGGAACAGAGATAGGGAAGAAGATATAATACTGCAGCCTACCAAGTTTTTTTTTTTTGAGGGGTAATCCTAGCGCCCCTTTTAGCATCTTGGTGAGACATGTAGTGGGTAGAGGAGCAAATAGACAGATGGAGGGTGAGGGGGGTGCTGCACTCCCTTCATGATGACGCAGTCTCTATAGCCCCCCACCCTTGCCATTCAGTGACACCTCCGCTTCTACCCTCCTATATTCCACCCGGGGTGTGGTGTGAAGTTTGGTGTGCCTAGTACACCCCCCTTCTACAAGTGAGCAGGCATCATCTCACTTCTCTCCCACCTAACCTTCATCATCTTTGTCATCATCTCTTTGTAGGTGATCAGATAGCTACCACACCTAGCTTGTCTGTGTCATAGTCAGGACTGTATCCATATAAACCACAGCACCATCATATGGGGGAGGGGGGCTTATTGCCCTTATCTGTCTCAGAGAGACAAGGCTTCTTACTTCTCCAGTGCCCCTTCCTAGGCTCATTGACCCCACCTCACGGTTTACTTTCTACAAGACTTTGGGGCTTCTAATACCATGAAAGGAATGGAACCCATTCTTAAGTCAAAGTATGATTAAAGTTCATGAAATTAATATTGTTTCATTCTTTGATGTTAACCAAAAGTGTTCTTCGCAGCACCCGCAATGTGTCCAGAACAGTACGATTGTAAATTCTTTTTTATAAGACCTGTTGTCTTTACTACTATTGGAACTGTCTGGATATCCTTCTTCCACATTGCCTAATTTCTGCCTGCAAATCTTGGTATTTTATGACTTTGTGACTCTGTGTACGCAAGACACTGTAATCACTGGGTGTAGAAATTTCAGTGACCAATGCTTGATGTTTTGCATCTATTTTTTTGAACTGTTGGTAATGAGTGATCTCATGTTATACAAACTCCATTTTCTGTAATGCTTTGTAGCTCATGTTTCCAATGCTTCTCATCTGCTTCAGTATTGTGATATTTGCAGAACTCCCAATGTAAGTCTTGCCACATATACACCTTCTGCCATTAATATATAACACCCAGTTCGAAGATGTGCGACTGTTTCCAGTTCTGTTTTGCAGAACCTGCATTTGTCTGTTTCTCCTACATGCATAGCTCTCAACCTTCCATCTCCAAAATGAGGAACACTCGCCTTCATAATGTGGAACAAATGGGCAAAATGTGGAACTTATACTAATGGCTTACTAACAACTTCCGCTAGGAAGGTCATAGGATGGTTAAAATATGCTGGTTTTACTTATAAAGAAGATCCTTTCATGAATTAATATGATTAAATACTGTTTACCATGGATTTCACTTAAAGAAATTCCTAACACTGAATGTGTGACTGACTCTTTCAATGTGGAACTTTGAGGAACTTCGAGGAACATGAACCTTTTAAGACCCCAAATGAGGTACGTTCCTCGTAATGAGGTACACTTGAGAGGTATGCCTACATGTTCAATGGACTTTGTAAACCAACATGTATGCAGTCCACAGTCCTGTGCTGCTGATATTAAACTTTCATCTTTTGGTTTAACTCACCTCTCCTTAACCATTCCCACGTCAGGTCCTGGGTGACATGAGGTTGCTCCAGGAGTTTTCTATATTTACAACTATATTTATGCCTTTTCCACATTTCTTGTCTTCTCATCTGATCATTCTCCTTATATACTTCTTTTGTTTTTTGGCACATTCAGTCGCTGCCTGATTGATGTCTCCTTTTGGTTTTATTTCCATTCTTGCTTGTTACTGATGTGTTTCTGCCAAATCAAACAGGGAAGTCATCTTAGACTTGTTCTCAAGTTTTAAAACTTTCACTATGTTTGTGTATTGTGAGGTCAGCAGAAATATATGTAGTCCTACAATTGCAGATCTATACATGCAATTAATTTCAAGATGGCCCATAACTCCTTCAGAATGAAGAATATATAATTTTGGTATGTGCACTGATTTTTTGTATATCATTTCACAAGCATGAAGCATTTTTCTTGTTTTCCTGTCCAAGTGATCCAATACATTTTGGGGACAGTCAATCATTCCAAAACTGTAAGTTAGAACGGGAAGAGCAAATTGGTTTATAGCTTGAACTTTCCTCCTAAATGTCCGGGCTATTTTCAGTATTAATTTTCTAAAATATTCCTTGCTGAGCTTTGTTTGCATTTGTTCATGTTTTATTGTCGATCCTTCACCAGTTCCAAAATGTGTGTACACGTCCTCCTGCTCAGGTTCCTTTATATCACATTCCTGTCCCAAACTGATGTTTTCCTGGTGCTGCAGTTTTGATGCTTTAAATGTTACTTTTGCACATTTAATAAAACCAAATGTCATTCTTATATCATCTCAGAAAGTTTTAATTACTTCCAGTTGTGCTTTCAGTACCTCATATGATGAACTATACAGTTTTAAATCATCCACAAAAAGAGGATAAGTCTTTATACTTTGTTGTTTTCTGGGAGTCAAATTGCTACCATAACCTAATCTGTTAAGTATAGAATTTAATAGGTTAAGGGCAATACAAAAGAGCAGCTGTGACAAAAAGTCAGCCTAGAATATCCCCTTTTGAACTCTTATCCCTGGAATAATAATTTGTCATTTATCATGCCTTAGCTGCAAGGTGGTTTGCCACTATTTTAGTCACTGTAATGTAGTTGATCAGTGTGGGGTTTATCTTATATATCTGTAACCACTCCTTTATCCATGAATGTGGGATGCTGTCAAATATTTTTTGTAATTTATCCATGCCATACTTAGATTCTTCCCCTTTTTACAGGTCTCCATTATGACTTTAACATAAATGATCCCTTGATATATACGACTTTCGTTTGTTACCCTATAGTTCTATTGCCACAGTTAAGTTTTCTTCTAAATGACTATAATCTCTGTCAGCATCATTTCCAGTATATAGTTTATACATAGTCGGAAGGCAAGTTATTGGTCTACAGATTTTAGGATAGCTTGCAGGTTCACTCTTAAAGATGAGAAATGGTTTTCCTGTTGTTAACCAGGTTGGTGTCTATCGGGGTGCACATATAAGTAAGTCTTACTCAAGGCTAAATCTCCGTGTAGCAATGTTAATGCTTTTAGCCAGAAGTTGGGTACTGCATCTGGGCCTGGGGTTTTTCAGTTAGGACGTCTTCTTAATTTTGTTTCAATTTCTCTGGCCATTAACGCATCCCATTTCATATCCTGTACATTTGAACTTCTTACTGTTTCTTTTACTTCTTCTAGCCATCTAGTATCTTTATTATGTTCTACAGAGTCTTTACAGATATTTCTCCAAAAGTTTTCCGTTTCTTCTTTTTTGGTGGTGTTTCAATTCCTTTTGCTTTGTTTCCCAGTTCTCTGCAATTTTTTGGGGTCATCAACGACTTGTTTATTTTGTACTTTTATTTTAGATTTATCTGCATATTTTCTAAGTTTTTCTGCCTGTGCTACTATCTTTATTGCTTACAACAGTGTATGACACATCCTGGTCTGTTATAATGCTGCATGTTATTTTTATCACATCTATCTTTCTAAGTATTTTTGTTGCTCTGTTTCCTCTACTACACTCTTCTAACAGTGACACTTCTTGTCTTAATTGCTTTATAGTTTTCTCTGTTCGGTACTTCCATGATGGCATTTGATTTCTCCTTTCCTTTCCTTTGCCCTGTATTTTGTGGTAAGACTTTATCTGTTAGTAATTTAGCTGCACAGTAATATATTCTATTTACTTGTGTTATATCATATGGATTTCTGTTAATAGTCTTGCTTACTATATTTGTTTTATCAAGCTTCTAACATTTTGAGTGTTTTTGACTTTCTGTAGTCTGTTTCTTTAGTGATCATAGTCTGTCTGTCTGTTTCTAATTGAACAGCTCTTCCTTGGCATCATTTTGTTCTAAACGGAAGGTACATTCTTTGTTCTCTGTTTCCTGCGGACATTCTACAGAAGGTTGCAGCACATCTTCCTGTGAGATATTCTCTTCAGCTGCACCCTCTGTCACCCGTTGCTCTCTCATACAGGAACTCACTAACCTATCATTCCACAAGACTAACTGCATCACAGTTGCCACTGTTTCTTGTTCCTTCCCTTGCTATGCTACGCCAGCTGAACTTTTGTACCGGCTTCCTGGTGAAGGTTGCAGAGTATCTTCATGTGGCAAGTGATCAGATAATTCCCGTTCCACCTGTTTCTCCTTAATTTGTGGACTCATTGTTCCATCATGTTGAGATGTTACCAGAGTTGAACTTTCTATACTAAATCCTTTACTTCACAGGTAATCCATAACTTCAGTTTCTATTTACTTAACTTCTCCGTTACTAATCCTCTTTTCTATTCCCACCTTGGTTTCCTTATTTTTTGTCTGGTGAAATTTTCCATATCTGGATGCCTTTGCCTGCATTTCTTTTCAAATATCTTTGGTGCTGATTTTTACGTATTGATTAGTTTTGCTCTCTCCTTTGCATTAATATTGCACCATATTAAATGCCTTTTTATTTCCCATGTCCATATTTCTTCTTCAGATGTCTCCTGCTCCACCTGTTTCTCCTTACTTGGGGACTTGTTCCATCATGCTGTGATATAACCGGTGTTAGACTTTCTACACTAAATCGTTCGCAGGTATTCCATAACTTCAGCTTATATTTGTTTAACCTCGACTTTACTAATCTTCTGTTATATCTTCCGTCTTTGTGATCTTATTGTTCGTATTGTGAAATTTTCCACATCTGAGTGGTTTTGCCTTTATTTCTTTTCAGATATCTTTGTAACTGTATTTTTTGTATTGATTAGTTTGGCCTTCTCCTTTGCATAAATATTGCACCTTATCAAATCTCTTTCTTCCCATCTCCATGTTTCTTTTTTTGTACCTTTCAAAAATCGCTAGGTCTTGCTCTTTATATTTTCGCACCTGTCATTCACTTCTTTCTCCAAACGGCCCGAGGTTTCCTGCTCTATATAATTTTTTCATGGATCTGTTATATAAATAAACATAAATTTTAATTTGAAGCTTTTGACATTTTTTCTTGTACAAGTGTTTTCTTTCCTCTAATTTCTCTCTTTATTTTTTGAATATCTTCTATCTGGAAATTCTGGGCTTCTTACATAATAGAACAATACATAATTTCTTTCTTATCCTCAATAGTCTACTCTATCATCTTTTTGGCTCTTTTGTGGCTTGTCAGTTTTTGTGTTTTTTGTGGAGTATTACTTTCTTCTACAACAGGGGGGTATTTGTTCTATCTCCCATATAGGATGGTCATGACAGCTGGACATGAGGAGGAATCATGCTCATAACAGTTTAATACAAGAGTTTGGTAACTGGTCCAATGGGGTGAGCTCATAATACTCAGCCCTGAGGTGGGAGACCATTGGATGGCCTGGTATTTACACTAACCTATGATCCCTGTGGGCATACTCTCACAGCATTCAGGACAGTTCCCGTTAGATGTGAAAAAGCTGATGAACATCTAATGTGTGGAATTTCACCTCGGGCAATGCAGACATAATAAGTCTCAAAATAAACTCTGTCATCCTGGCTGCCAAAATCTACTAGACTCAGTGAACAGGGTGAGACCTGAGGAACAGACTCCTTGGTCACAAGTCTAACCAAGAAATATAAGACAATGGGATTAAAGAACCTCTTAATTTCAGCATGGATAGATGGTAGTATGTTCTGGACATTAAACCATGGTAGAAGCAGTGAGAACATTCTGGAATGCATCCCCAGTGTGGTTGCTGGGGCAAACCTCTCATTGGAGTCTCACTGCATCCTAGACAAAGGTGCACATTTGATCCCTTGCTAGACAAATGCGTCTTGATAATGTGAACTCACTGAGGTGAGACTGACTTGATGGGAAGAGGATATGACTGATGTTTGACCACCAATTCCCTCATCATCTGACATTACTCCAGCAATAACCTTGGACTGGTTGTTGGATTTTCATGTCAGTCCCTGCACTATGTACCTTCAACACGGGCATCATCAGAGACCTGTGGCAAGCCTCACATTTCTCCCTCCTACTTCTGTAGTAGTTAGGTTGAAATGCTGCCACATTGTACCTCTCATCTATGTATGGAAGTGGGTTATGACTTGGTTACCAATGGTCCACTTAGAAAGTTTTGGATTCCTAGGTATCAGCTGTAAGAATTTTTCTATGACAAAAATTGTAATCGAGATATGAACTCTGCAAGCAGCAGAAAAGAATGCAGGGTTCCAGGGTGTAGTACAGACGTCTAGTCCGCGATATGGTGCCATGTCATGTCCTCACTAGAGGTATGTCTGCCTCCAAGCTCAGGGACAAGAGAAAATAATTTGGTGTATCAGGGAGAGCGGAAGAGAAAATCCCAGTTTTTATCTACTGCAGAATGTTTCCTGACTCAGACCAAGCCTTCTCAATAACTATAGCCAAAGAAAACCTAAAATTTTCCTCTTGTACAAATTGTGCCATGCTAAGTTGGCCAATTAGCACATGATAGGGTGTCTGTCTACAATCCTGGTGACCCCGAATCAAGTGACGTGCTGGAAATCTAGCCATGAGGTAGACATGAGCATCAAATGGTCATCTTGCCTATGTCAGGGGAAGAGCATTTGTTTTGTGGCATAATGCCACTGCCTAGCAGAGCACAACATTAGTGTTTCACAAGCGCATGCTCATTCAGAGAGAAGGGCTGATGTCAGTCATGGTGGGATTGTTTATGATTGCATGATTACATCATTGCCTGAACCTCCCCACAGGGAAGTTTAGGGCAAGCAAGCAAAAAAAAAAAAAAAAACTGCATTCAAAGACAAGTAACACAGGGTCAGAATGCCTAGATTTTGTCTCCTTGTCCACCAAAATAGCTGAATATTTTATCATCTGGGCCCCATGTGATAAGTCAGTGTTGGTTGGAAAAGAGGACCGACCATCTGTGCATGGTCGTCCTGGTCAAAGTGGGCAAAAAAAATTGAATCTTAATGGTGCCATTCTACTGTGAGATTTCCAAATTTTGTACAATAGTCTATCACAACAGAAATATACAAATATACACTCAGACAAATCATAACACTTCCAATATGCAGAAGAGGGTTGAAAAAGGGTTGAAAAAAATTATGCCCTCACAACAAATTCTGGCAATTGTTTCAGAAGTGTTTATTGTTACAAGTGCTGTCACAAAGGTATATTCATAAAAAAGATAAATGAAGACCAGATGAAACGTGTAAGGATCATTTGGATAAACCAATGTCAATGAAAGGATGCACATTCAGGTTCAAATTTCCAAATGGACAGATGACCAAACAACCCACCATTGACTGAAGGATGACCATAAAAAGGACGACTGACCACCCCACACACCATGGAAGGATGACTTTACCACCAACCAAGATAGCTGGTTTTGACCATGGCTATACCCACAGAATGATGGATGACTATTCTATCCACCACCAGACATATTTATGTATTTATTTATTTTATTTGTTTGCATTTATTAATCTGAGTAGAGGACTGATTCATGTGAACATTTTTCAGACACAACCAGTGGCAAAATTTGGTTACGTGAGTTGTTCTTGACTTGTTCAGACCACATAGTAGGCAAATCGAGGCTAAAGGAATCAAACCCTGCACTACCAGATGAAACTCATCAACAGCCCATAGTTTTAATCCTCTATGCTAACTTGCAGACAGACATAGACAGAAGGATAGCCATACACCAACCATGGAAGGATGATTGAGTCATTGTATTGCCATGCCCACAGATGATAAAACGATGATATTACCCACCATTGATAAAGGGGTGGGACCATATTGCCCACTACAGATAAAAGGATGGCCATA
>NC_056741.1:50977757-50985727 GCF_019279795.1 Protopterus annectens
CACACGCACAGACGCAAAGACACACACACATGCACACCCACACACACACAGATGCAAAGACACACACACAAATGAATGGTTAAGGGCAGGTGACATTAAACCAAAAATGACAGGCTAATAATGGCAGTTTAAGATAGCGGGCTATCTACATGTACATGTTGGTTTACAAAGTCAATAAAACAAGTGGAAGATACAGACAAATGCAGGTTCTGTAATACAGAACTGGAAACAGTTGCACATCTTATTGCTGGGGTGTAATACATTCATGGCAGAGGGTCTGTATACTGAAAGGAGCAACAATGTGGCGCAGCTGTAACACTGGAGTCAAGAAATACAATATATAAGCAGCTAAGAAACACTAAAAACATGATCCACAAATCATTACTGAAAACTAAAAAGTTCTCATTACACGGGGTCATCCTAGATCAAGAGTTAAAAAAGTAAAAGCAAGATAATCAGGTACAAAAAAGAAAAAAGGACATAAATATCACTGATCATTGAACTGTATATACCCACTGGTTACAGTCCCATGTACTAACTACTGAGAGACACAAAGTAATATCACTAATCATTGAAATGTATATACCCACTGGTTACAGTCCCATGTACTAACTACTGAGAGACACAATGTAATATCACTAATCATTGAAATGTATATACCCACTGGTTACAGTCCCATGTACTAACTACTGAGAGACACAAAGTAATATCACTAATCATTGAAATGTATATACCCACTGGTTACAGTCCCATGTACTAACTACTGAGAGACACAAAGTAATATCACTAATCATTGAAATGTATATACCCACTGGTTACAGTCCCATGTACTAACTACTGAGAGACACAAAGTAATATCACTAATCATTGAAATGTATATACCCACTGGTTACAGTCCCATGTACTAACTACTGAGAGACACAATGTAATATCACTAATCATTGAAATGTATATACCCACTGGTTACAGTCCCATGTACTAACTACTGAGAGACACAAAGTAATATCACTAATCATTGAAATGTATATACCCACTGGTTACAGTCCCATGTACTAACTACTGAGAGACACAAAGTAATATCACTAATCATTGAAATGTATATACCCACTGGTTACAGTCCCATGTACTAACTACTGAGAGACACAAAGTAATATCACTAATCATTGAAATGTATATACCCACTGGTTACAGTCCCATGTACTAACTACTGAGAGACACAAAGTAATATCACTAATCATTGAAATGTATATACCCACTGGTTACAGTCCCATGTACTAACTACTGAGAGACACAAAGTAATATCACTAATCATTGAAATGTATATACCCACTGGTTACAGTCCCATGTACTAACTACTGAGAGACACAATGTAATATCACTAATCATTGAAATGTATATACCCACTGGTTACAGTCCCATGTACTAACTACTGAGAGACACAAAGTAATATCACTAATCATTGAAATGTATATACCCACTGGTTACAGTCCCATGTACTAACTACTGAGAGACACAAAGTAATATCACTAATCATTGAAATGTATATACCCACTGGTTACAGTCCCATGTACTAACTACTGAGAGACACAAAGTAATATCACTAATCATTGAAATGTATATACCCACTGGTTACAGTCCCATGTACTAACTACTGACAGAAACAATGTAATATCACTAATCATTGAAATGTATATACCCACTGGTTACAGTCCCATGTACTAACTACTGAGAGACACAAAGTAATATCACTAATCATTGAAATGTATATACCCACTGGTTACAGTCCCATGTACTAACTACTGAGAGACACAAAGTAATATCACTAATCATTGAAATGTATATACCCACTGGTTACAGTCCCATGTACTAACTACTGAGAGACACAAAGTAATATCACTAATCATTGAAATGTATATACCCACTGGTTACAGTCCCATGTACTAACTACTGAGAGACACAAAGTAATATCACTAATCATTGAAATGTATATACCCACTGGTTACAGTCCCATGTACTAACTACTGACAGAAACAATGTAATATCACTAATCATTGAAATGTATATACCCACTGGTTACAGTCCCATGTACTAACTACTGAGAGACACAAAGTAATATCACTAATCATTGAAATGTATATACCCACTGGTTACAGTCCCATGTACTAACTACTGACAGAAACAATGTAATATCACTAATCATTGAAATGTATATACCCACTGGTTACAGTCCCATGTACTAACTACTGAGAGACACAAAGTAATATCACTAATCATTGAAATGTATATACCCACTGGTTACAGTCCCATGTACTAACTACTGAGAGACACAAAGTAATATCACTAATCATTGAAATGTATATACCCACTGGTTACAGTCCCATGTACTAACTACTGAGAGACACAAAGTAATATCACTAATCATTGAAATGTATATACCCACTGGTTACAGTCCCATGTACTAACTACTGACAGAAACAATGTAATATCACTAATCATTGAAATGTATATACCCACTGGTTACAGTCCCATGTACTAACTACTGAGAGACACAAAGTAATATCACTAATCATTGAAATGTATATACCCACTGGTTACAGTCCCATGTACTAACTACTGAGAGACACAAAGTCATATCACTAATCATTGAAATGTATATACCCACTGGTTACAGTCCCATGTACTAACTACTGACAGAAACAATGTAATATCACTAATCATTGAAATGTATATACCCACTGGTTACAGTCCCATGTACTAACTACTGAGAGACACAATGTAATATCACTAATCATTGAAATGTATATACCCACTGGTTACAGTCCCATGTACTAACTACTGAGAGACACAAAGTAATATCACTAATCATTGAAATGTATATACCCACTGGTTACAGTCCCATGTACTAACTACCCCACTGGTTACAGTCCCATGTACTAACTACTGAGAGACACAAAGTAATATCACTAATCATTGAAATGTATATACCCACTGGTTACAGTCCCATGTACTAACTACTGAGAGACAAAGTAATATCACTAATCATTGAAATGTATATACCCACTGGTTACAGTCCCATGTACTAACTACTGACAGAAACAATGTAATATCACTAATCATTGAAATGTATATACCCACTGGTTACAGTCCCATGTACTAACTACTGAGAGACACAAAGTAATATCACTAATCATTGAAATGTATATACCCACTGGTTACAGTCCCATGTACTAACTACTGAGAGACACAAAGTAATATCACTAATCATTGAAATGTATATACCCACTGGTTACAGTCCCATGTACTAACTACTGACAGAAACAATGTAATATCACTAATCATTGAAATGTATATACCCACTGGTTACAGTCCCATGTACTAACTACTGAGAGACACAAAGTAATATCACTAATCATTGAAATGTATATACCCACTGGTTACAGTCCCATGTACTAACTACTGACAGAAACAATGTAATATCACTAATCATTGAAATGTATATACCCACTGGTTACAGTCCCATGTACTAACTACTGACAGAAACAATGTAATATCACTAATCATTGAAATGTATATACCCACTGGTTACAGTCCCATGTACTAACTACTGACAGAAACAATGTAATATCACTAATCATTGAAATGTATATACCCACTGGTTACAGTCCCATGTACTAACTACTGACAGAAACAATGTAATATCACTAATCATTGAAATGTATATACCCACTGGTTACAGTCCCATGTACTAACTACTGAGAGACACAAAGTAATATCACTAATCATTGAAATGTATATACCCACTGGTTACAGTCCCATGTACTAACTACTGAGAGACACAAAGTAATATCACTAATCATTGAAATGTATATACCCACTGGTTACAGTCCCATGTACTAACTACTGAGAGACACAAAGTAATATCACTAATCATTGAAATGTATATACCCACTGGTTACAGTCCCATGTACTAACTACTGAGAGACACAAAGTAATATCACTAATCATTGAAATGTATATACCCACTGGTTACAGTCCCATGTACTAACTACTGAGAGACACAAAGTCATATCACTAATCATTGAAATGTATATACCCACTGGTTACAGTCCCATGTACTAACTACTGAGAGACACAAAGTAATATCACTAATCATTGAAATGTATATACCCACTGGTTACAGTCCCATGTACTAACTACTGAGAGACACAAAGTAATATCACTAATCATTGAAATGTATATACCCACTGGTTACAGTCCCATGTACTAACTACTGAGAGACACAAAGTAATATCACTAATCATTGAAATGTATATACCCACTGGTTACAGTCCCATGTACTAACTACTGACAGAAACAATGTAATATCACTAATCATTGAAATGTATATACCCACTGGTTACAGTCCCATGTACTAACTACTGAGAGACACAAAGTAATATCACTAATCATTGAAATGTATATACCCACTGGTTACAGTCCCATGTACTAACTACTGAGAGACACAAAGTAATATCACTAATCATTGAAATGTATATACCCACTGGTTACAGTCCCATGTACTAACTACTGACAGAAACAATGTAATATCACTAATCATTGAAATGTATATACCCACTGGTTACAGTCCCATGTACTAACTACTGAGAGACACAAAGTAATATCACTAATCATTGAAATGTATATACCCACTGGTTACAGTCCCATGTACTAACTACTGAGAGACACAAAGTAATATCACTAATCATTGAAATGTATATACCCACTGGTTACAGTCCCATGTACTAACTACTGAGAGACACAAAGTCATATCACTAATCATTGAAATGTATATACCCACTGGTTACAGTCCCATGTACTAACTACTGAGAGACACAAAGTAATATCACTAATCATTGAAATGTATATACCCACTGGTTACAGTCCCATGTACTAACTACTGACAGAAACAATGTAATATCACTAATCATTGAAATGTATATACCCACTGGTTACAGTCCCATGTACTAACTACTGACAGAAACAATGTAATATCACTAATCATTGAAATGTATATACCCACTGGTTACAGTCCCATGTACTAACTACTGACAGAAACAATGTAATATCACTAATCATTGAAATGTATATACCCACTGGTTACAGTCCCATGTACTAACTACTGAGAGACACAAAGTAATATCACTAATCATTGAAATGTATATACCCACTGGTTACAGTCCCATGTACTAACTACTGACAGAAACAATGTAATATCACTAATCATTGAAATGTATATACCCACTGGTTACAGTCCCATGTACTAACTACTGAGAGACACAAAGTAATATCACTAATCATTGAAATGTATATACCCACTGGTTACAGTCCCATGTACTAACTACTGAGAGACACAAAGTAATATCACTAATCATTGAAATGTATATACCCACTGGTTACAGTCCCATGTACTAACTACTGAGAGACACAAAGTAATATCACTAATCATTGAAATGTATATACCCACTGGTTACAGTCCCATGTACTAACTACTGAGAGACACAAAGTAATATCACTAATCATTGAAATGTATATACCCACTGGTTACAGTCCCATGTACTAACTACTGAGAGAAACAATGTAATATCACTAATCATTGAAATGTATATACCCACTGGTTACAGTCCCATGTACTAACTACTGACAGACACAAAGTAATATCACTAATCATTGAAATGTATATACCCACTGGTTACAGTCCCATGTACTAACTACTGAGAGACACAAAGTAATATCACTAATCATTGAAATGTATATACCCACTGGTTACAGTCCCATGTACTAACTACTGAGAGACACAAAGTAATATCACTAATCATTGAAATGTATATACCCACTGGTTACAGTCCCATGTACTAACTACTGAGAGACACAAAGTAATATCACTAATCATTGAAATGTATATACCCACTGGTTACAGTCCCATGTACTAACTACTGAGAGACACAAAGTAATATCACTAATCATTGAAATGTATATACCCACTGGTTACAGTCCCATGTACTAACTACTGAGAGACACAAAGTAATATCACTAATCATTGAAATGTATATACCCACTGGTTACAGTCCCATGTACTAACTACTGAGAGACACAAAGTAATATCACTAATCATTGAAATGTATATACCCACTGGTTACAGTCCCATGTACTAACTACTGAGAGACACAAAGTAATATCACTAATCATTGAAATGTATATACCCACTGGTTACAGTCCCATGTACTAACTACTGAGACACAAAGTAATATCACTAATCATTGAAATGTATATACCCACTGGTTACAGTCCCATGTACTAACTACTGAGAGACACAAAGTAATATCACTAATCATTGAAATGTATATACCCACTGGTTACAGTCCCATGTACTAACTACTGAGAGACACAAAGTAATATCACTAATCATTGAAATGTATATACCCACTGGTTACAGTCCCATGTACTAACTACTGAGAGACACAAAGTAATATCACTAATCATTGAAATGTATATACCCACTGGTTACAGTCCCATGTACTAACTACTGAGAGACACAAAGTAATATCACTAATCATTGAAATGTATATACCCACTGGTTACAGTCCCATGTACTAACTACTGACAGAAACAATGTAATATCACTAATCATTGAAATGTATATACCCACTGGTTACAGTCCCATGTACTAACTACTGACAGAAACAATGTAATATCACTAATCATTGAAATGTATATACCCACTGGTTACAGTCCCATGTACTAACTACTGAGAGACACAAAGTAATATCACTAATCATTGAAATGTATATACCCACTGGTTACAGTCCCATGTACTAACTACTGAGAGACACAAAGTAATATCACTAATCATTGAAATGTATATACCCACTGGTTACAGTCCCATGTACTAACTACTGAGAGACACAAAGTAATATCACTAATCATTGAAATGTATATACCCACTGGTTACAGTCCCATGTACTAACTACTGAGAGACACAAAGTAATATCACTAATCATTGAAATGTATATACCCACTGGTTACAGTCCCATGTACTAACTACTGAGAGACACAAAGTAATATCACTAATCATTGAAATGTATATACCCACTGGTTACAGTCCCATGTACTAACTACTGACAGAAACAATGTAATATCACTAATCATTGAAATGTATATACCCACTGGTTACAGTCCCATGTACTAACTACTGAGAGACACAAAGTAATATCACTAATCATTGAAATGTATATACCCACTGGTTACAGTCCCATGTACTAACTACTGAGAGACACAAAGTAATATCACTAATCATTGAAATGTATATACCCACTGGTTACAGTCCCATGTACTAACTACTGAGAGACACAAAGTAATATCACTAATCATTGAAATGTATATACCCACTGGTTACAGTCCCATGTACTAACTACTGAGAGACACAAAGTAATATCACTAATCATTGAAATGTATATACCCACTGGTTACAGTCCCATGTACTAACTACTGAGAGACACAAAGTAATATCACTAATCATTGAAATGTATATACCCACTGGTTACAGTCCCATGTACTAACTACTGAGAGACACAAAGTAATATCACTAATCATTGAAATGTATATACCCACTGGTTACAGTCCCATGTACTAACTACTGACAGAAACAATGTAATATCACTAATCATTGAAATGTATATACCCACTGGTTACAGTCCCATGTACTAACTACTGAGAGACACAAAGTAATATCACTAATCATTGAAATGTATATACCCACTGGTTACAGTCCCATGTACTAACTACTGAGAGACACAAAGTAATATCACTAATCATTGAAATGTATATACCCACTGGTTACAGTCCCATGTACTAACTACTGAGAGACACAAAGTAATATCACTAATCATTGAAATGTATATACCCACTGGTTACAGTCCCATGTACTAACTACT